>NW_007579037.1:141856-203054 GCF_000690725.1 Stegastes partitus | reverse complement strand
CCCCCACCGTCCGCTTTCCACAACCTTGTTTGGTGCAATTACATGCTTTCTGCATAAAACTGTATTTACATAATGCTTTTAATGATAATATTTGCCCACTTTTGTTTGTGCTTGTGCTTTTGTTATTAGCACCGAAAGAGCAGGAAAAGAGAAATTAATTGCAATAATTATCCCTGATGAGTGATAATCATAAATATTTGATCGAAATAAAATCTTCAGCTCCTTGTCGGGGAATGGCAGCGGATGTTTTAATTGTCCAGAAAAGCAGCGTTTGTGTTTGTTTGCGTTGGGAAAAATTAAAAACGGCAAAATTCATTAACTTTGCCATTCATTTAATCTCACCTTCTATACTTTGTAAATAAAAAAAATATATATCACCTCTCCCTCTGCTCACACAAGCACACACACAAGTGTAGCCTTGTCTAGAAACAATATAACAAAGAAGGCAAATGAATATAAAGGCTGGATATCAGACTATTCATCACTAGATGATTACCGGCTGACAGCAGTAATTGAAAAACACTTATTGGAGTGGTTGGGGAGGAGGGCTGGTTCAGTCCCATCAGACAAAATAACCCTCCGAGGGTAAGAGCAGTCTAAAGGTGATGATAAATGGACATATTTACAAAGGCGAGCTTCAGGTTTGTCTTTTTGTTTCTTGTTTTTTTTCCCTCTCAAAAAACCATATCATCTTCAAGACAAATAAACATCCGCTTTTAGATATTTAAAAAAATCTCTAAAATGTGGATTACATGCATTCTTTCTTTAGGAGCTTTATTTTTCTCTTTACGTTTATTTCTGAAATTTTCACACAAAATCTCCAATTCCTTTAATACAATTCAAAGATCAGCTTATAGTGGAGTCTCACCCTCTCACAGTTTGGGTTTTGTTTTCTCTGCAGGTATGTCTGGCTCTGAAGCTGCAAGAGTAAAACATTTTGGATACTGGTTTGTACGCTTATTTGTTGTTAATTCTCTCTGCTGTCCTTTACTCGCTCCGATTCACCCTCACCCAAACAGGTCGAGGCAGACGTCTACCCTCCCTGAGCCTGGTTCTGTTGGAGGTCGTTGCCAAGTGTTTGATTTCTTGGGTTTTTCATACATCATTTAGTAGCGTCTACGCCAAGGTCCGGTATTTTGGCGTAGTATACAATACTGTAAGTTCTTATTTCTCATCTGGAAAGCACTGTGCTTTGTAAATAACAGTGACTCGACATCATGTGATTCAAGCTTAGATTACTTATTATTGAGCTTATTTCAACCACAATATAGAGTTTGCCGGGGTATCAATGAGAAAGGAGCACATGCTGACAACACAGGGATGACATGTAGATTGATATTAGAGTTAAATAAACAAGGTTGGAAACCCATTTCTCTACCAAAATGTGTTACCGTGAAAAACAATGTTTACGCTGCAATGTGGAAGCAGAAATGGAAAAATGCTAAATATGATAGAGATGTTTGACGCCAGGTCAAAGACAACAAAGAGTTCTTCTCACTAAAGTCAAAATGTGCTGTTATACCGTTGCTTGTTTTGTCAACCAGTCTTAAATGGCCAGGCCACTATTTAAGTCCAGAATGAAATTTCAACTACTGGACAGATTGAAATGTTGTGCAGTAATTTACAGCTTCCAGACGAGGGTGAATCCCACTGATTTTGGCAAACTTGACTACTATCGGATAGATTGCCATGAAATTGGTACAGATATGGTTTGTGAGAGGAAACACGTGGCCCTACCTCCAGTAGATGATTTCAGGCTACTGAGCCTACGAGACGGTGAAGGAGGCCACCAACTGGCAAGATCTAGTGGACCTGAGAACTACTTCTTAAGGGGTAACAACCAAAATGGGTGCAATAACAATGAATGCTTTGAATAGCATTAAATATGCAAAAACAAATGGCCAGCCTGCAGCCTTATCGCCCTAGAATTACGCTCTACCTGCATTCTCATTCACAGTTTGAAAGACACACAATTTCATTTTGAAACAGTTGTATTTTCTCACATAAACGTAAGACCGCGACATAGTAGGAAAGGCTTGTAATTTGAAATAGCCACAAAGTCCGGATAAGGAGGTAGGAGGTAGGGTAGGGTGACGCGGGCAAAAATATTTATCACGATATAAATGAGAAAATTTGTGATAACGATATAACTGACGATATAATTGACGCTAGACAAAATATTTCAAAACTGCACAACTTTATTGGTGCAAAAAACAAGGAACAATTTATTTTCCATTTAGCAAGCAGCTGTTTTTGATGTGCATTAAAGCTGTACTGTACCAAAATCAATAGTGCATAAGTTGTACATTGCTTGCTGACAATTTGTTTAATCAAAACATTTCAAACGGAAATGGGCTGACTTTGTTTCTTTGGGGGAGGAGGGCATAGCGGTGGGTGAATATTTGGACCGACCGGGTGGAAGGTGGAAGTGGGCGGGACGCACAGGCAGTACTTGGCTGCTAGTGCCAGTTTAGGATAGCAGTCACAGCTCTGTTTCCACCATTGGGTGGTGGTGGCGGCGGCGGGGGGAGAGGGTAGCGGCAGGTGGCGAGCGAATATTCGGATCTCAAAATTGCTATGCGGACACCACCACAGCGACCGAATATTCAGATATTCTGGTCCAGTGCTACTGTGTCCTCCTCGGTCGCCGCCATGCGTCTCGCTCCATGTGCATTAGACCGGACGAAAACAACGCATGCGCCTTTCACTCAAATTTTATTGCGATATTTCAATTTCATATCATCCCCGATTACCGTGCAAGGTATGATATGGCCCAGGTCTAGTAGGAGGAGCTGTAAGTCAGCAACAGGACCTTCAAGGAGACCATCATCCAGTAGTTTTGACTGGTAAGGTTTAAGCACCAAGTCTACAAGGACACTCTGGTCGACACTTTAACAGCTTCTTCTGCGTTTTCTGGCCTACCATGATGATGAGTCCTACCCCATCTGGTATATGACTGGTAGGCTAAAAACAAGTCACCATAAAGCAATATGTTAATTTAAAAATGTAATCAATCTTAAACAAAACTCAGCAGAAAGCACAACATCCCATAGGAGGCAGGATTGGATAGATAGACAGGGTTGAAGATAACTTAAGCATTTTGAAACATTAAAGCCCTACATCTGTAACTCTCACGTGTTTAGAGTAACTCACTCTGATGCACCCAAGTAAATCCTGACATTTGCGCACTAATTTTCACTCACATCTACCAACACAGTGCTCACAGTGTGGAGACCTGCATGGTAAACAAGCCATACATATCTGCTAAACATGGGCCTGCTGCCGTTGTTATTGTAAGCTGTTCTTTAGCTTTTTGTTAGCGAGCTTAAAATGTTGATTTAGCTCTGAGCATTTCTGTGCCTACGGACTTAAAGAGCCGCTCGCAAATCTTCAGACTGTTAAGTCAGAAATTATTGTTTGTTCTGCTGCGTCACATAGGGTCTCTACATTCTACACACTGTATTATTTTACTTTCTGACTTTCAACACCATCTGGCCCAGACTGGACCGAGTCCATCTGGGCTTAATTAGACGTAATGTAAAGTATTTTCTGTCCAATAATTAAAATGTGTGCTCTCAGATTTAAATATAAACAAATAAATCTGGCCATTTGTCCATGTTGTCATGAGAAAAGCTGTGGGATCAGATAGTGTCTTTTTGGCAGTACATTTCTGTTAATAGTCCAGAGTTATGTCAATCTTCTTTTTTTTTTTTTTTTTTTTTAATGTAAAATCAGACTAAATCACAGAAATATCTCTTTTCATTCCAATATGTGTCTAAAATGTTGTCAAATCAGCCTCCCTCTTGCTCCGACGTTCTCTCTCCGTCTTCTTCCTCCCCTTGTAATATTTCACGCCCTCCTCTCCTTACAGTACGCGTCATGCTCAGCTCCTGTGCCAACATATCTATCAGGATGCTGTTACTTAAGAAGCCATCCATCTCTCCGAGCCAGCTCCGCCTGATATTCAACACGGCCAATACTTAACACTGCTTTTTAACCAACTAAGACATCATCATTACTTTGAGGGATAGGGTCTCTCTGAGTGGAGTTGTCCTCCTATTTCATCCCTCCTTCGCTCATTCTTTTGTCCTTTCACTAACTCTCCCATCCCGTGTCCCTCACTCCGTCGTTCTCATCTCTTTTATCTCTCTAGAGAGGGTTCGATCACTTTATGTCCTGTCCTCTGCGGTGTCTTGTCCTGTGTAATGAGGGTCTTGTACCATTACGTTCCAACAGTGTCCTGTCCTGTCCAATTCTGTCTGGTACCATGTAATGTGTGCCCTTCATCATTAGCCAGCTATTGTCTTGTCATACAACATCTTGTACATCTATGCACTTATCAGACAGGCACTTACCGGACGGTCACCATTACACAGACTTGAAGGGAATTACATCGGAGCAGAGAGCCCACAGCCAACATTTGCATGAAGTTTGACAGAAAAACGGCCAAACTCCATGTCAGATCGACATTGATTATGAAATAAAGTGGAATGTATTAATAATAAAGACAGATCAACACTGAACTTTTGAAGTCAATGTCCCTACCACACGGTCAATACAAATAAAATCAGTTTAAAAAAAAGGATAAAAATCTTGCAGCAGGGGGGGCAAGGGAATATAGAATAAAAAACAGTGAAAATAATTGCGATTGTCTGTAAAAGGGAAAATCTGTAAAATAACAATTAAAAAATGATTTACCTTTTTTTTTATTCCTTAATATACACACTTTTTTTTCTCTGAAATTATGGGAAATATCTGTTTTTAAAACAAAAAAAAAGTGTAATTTTACAATCAAACGTAAAAGAACGAACTACAATCTGTACAAAATATGGCTTTTTGATGTTAACAATGTTGATTATTTACAGTTTTATCCTGTTCTTCTACAGCTAATATGTAGATTAATACACATTCTGCTGTGATTTTGCTCGTTATTACCTTAATTCAAGTTGTTAAAGAAAAATATGGTTAAAACTTGTTTAAATTGTGCAACTTTTAGGAGGCAAAAAATTCTGATTTTAACATACAGCTTAAATAAACATATAGCAACTGATCGTGAAGACGCCGCTTGATTCCACACGGCTGACTGCTCAGCTTTGATACACACTTTTTATTCTTTTGTTTTTAACTAGAAAGCACTTTTAAAATATGCCGTGTAACAAACAGTGACTTGACTGTATTTATGGTGCAACTACATATGTTTTGTTGTTATTGTTGGTCATAGTGGAAAAACACATGTGAATCTAATGACAATAATCAAGACTGCTTCATTCTCCTGTGTGTAGCACATGCTGTCTAAATGCTGTATTAAATCCCAGCTATCTCAAGAGTTCACACACCGGTAAAACAAACCTCATCATGGGGTCTTTACAGTCCCACAAAAGACAAAGATAATTTAACCCGGGTTTGTTATGTATGAAACTCTGGCTGTCTCTATCTGTGCTGTCGAGACCGTTGTTGGTAGCAGAACTGCTCAGTCGGGGCACTGACTGCTCACTTTCACGTGCGATGTGTCTCCAAGTCCACAAATGCCATGTAGATACGTTAGCAAGGTGAAAAACTTTCATCAGAGCGGGTTGTCGACAGGCGGAGCATTAGCAAAGGTGTGAGATCTCCAAGTGTACTTCTGGGTCCCATTAGGAATAAATTAAATGCTAAAATACTTTGAGTGGTGAAATAAACAGTGCTGTGTATGTGTGTATGTTTATTAGTTACTTTATCAGACATGTTCAGTGTCGTCACTTTCTTTGCTCTCTCTGTTCTTTTGTCATCTCTATTGGCCAATTTGTTTTTTTGCTAGATCTGTCTTTCCATTTCTCAAAGTCTGTCTTTTCCTTCTTTTGTTTGCTCATCTTGCTTTTAATTTTCCTTTCTCTCCTCCAGGTAAATCCATTTCCTGCGCTCCTCCGTGGCCTGTTAATGCCTGCTTCTCTCATTGACTCCCTCTCTCACCCTTTCTGATATATGCACGTTGTAGATCTTCTCGTCTCACCTCCCACTTTGTCTCAGGGAAGCTGACAGACCACAGATGGCTGCCTTTGATCTCCCATAACGAGCATCTCCGTGTCAAATTACAATGGAACAGACAGCAGAAGAAGAAGAAGAAGAAGGAGACACTGAAACACAAAACAAAAAAAGATAAAATAAATAAAGAAGCCGGCAAAGACGTGGCTGGGGGAACGTGTGTCCCCTGTGATCACAGCAAATGAGACCCTCATGTTTGATCACTTTATCAAGAGAGACATCACTGCTGCCTTTGCAGATGAAGAAGGAAAACGAAGAAAATTTTAAAAAGGGCCAACCATTGATGAAATAGTCGGCAATCCATTTCAATAGCTCTGTTGTAATTATACCTCAAGACTTTGGAAAACAAGAAGTCAAAAGGGAAAGAAGATAAGCAGCATTACGCTCATCACATGCAAACGCTGCAGTCAAATGCAGACGGATTTGTGTACGCAGTGGTTTGCATTGGAAATGTCGTGAGGCTCCACGAGTAGAAAATGGGACTTAAGCTAATTGTTGCAGATTAGGCTTGTTTTAAAGTCATCCTAAATATAACAGAAAGAAACTCACGGTTGAATTTGTCTTTTTCCTATAGGCCGTCAACCAATGGCAATACAAGGACGTTATAGACAACAAAGTTAAACCAGAAAGTCAATGTTGCGAAGGAACTGGCCTCATGGCAGACCGACATGGAGCAACAAAGAGACCCAGTTGCATTATGGGAATTATAGGATCCAGAATTGTATGAGCTTGACCTGTGCTAAAGTCAGGATTTTTCCCACAAGTTCCCAAACATAAGCGAAGTTCTACGTTGAACTGCTGAAGTATTCCTTTAACTTGCAGGTTAAAATGTAGGAAGACTGTGTTGTTTAATGATTTGGATGTTTAAATAAAACCCTACATGTACATGAAAATGTATTTTAGTAAAATCCCGCTCAAAGTTTTAACTAAACAAGCTAAAATTCTGATGAAAAAACACACTTGCAAAGAAGATGAAGTCTAAAATACACTCGAACTGAGAAGAAAATCCGACTTCACGGCCCCAATATTCATGCACGTCTTTGTTCAACAGCAAAAATAATAGGAACGAGGAATCCCACTTCATTTTTTTAAATCATATACATACTAATGACACTGTACACAATCCTCCCTACTTTCTCCCTCTCTCTCTCTCTCTCTCTCTCTCCAGCATGCCTCATCTTCTCTCTCACTATCTCAGTGTGTGAATATAGAGTGATGCTACTGCCCACATCTCAGCTCAGGCCACTGTCACACTGTTAAGAAGCAGCCATTTGAAAACATGGTCAACATCTCTCTCTCTCTCTCTCTCTCGCTCTCTCTCTCTCTCTGTCAGGATCTTGGCAGCTCGTGGGAGGTGCTAATGGAAAAGCTCCTGCTCCTGTTCCCCTTGTTCACCACACTAATGTGAAAAGCACCATCCATGTTACAGCTGTGTGTTGCCATGACCAGGCTGCCCTGTCATAGTCCACTGGTCACCCAGCTAATGGGCCGGCCACAGAGGAGAAGGGGCGGGCCTATAACAGATGGAGGGGAAGAAAAGACTGCTACCAAGTGCTGCGGACAAAAAAAAAAAAAAAAAAAAGAAGCAAGGAAGTGCTCTAGGATCTCATTTACTAATTTGGCAGTGTGTTAAGAGAAACCACTGAAATGATGCTTGTTTTTCTGCTGTTACTGAGCATTAGATTTTATATCCAACTATTTCATGCTAAAATAAATAAAAGTCTCCACCATTTTTCATAAATAAATTAAATAACCAGTGACAGTTTAAATAAAGAAGGACAAATACTTTTTTTAGATCAAAAAATTAAAACAAAACAATAGATATAAGCACTAAACAGTTTGTTAGTGATTTTATCGACACCGTGGTCTCTATTGGCCACTAAACCCATGTACCAATAGATAAACTTAGATAAACAACAGGAAAATAACTGTTGAAACACAACGAGGAAATTATGGATGATATTATCCTGCTTTTTACAAAAATGTCTGCCAATAATGGGTCAATAAGACGAGCACAACCAGGTAAAAAAGGAGACGTCTGCATCACTAAATGAAAAGAGGTTAAAATGCAAACAAGTTTTTCAAAGTAGTTATTGTCAAGAACTCACTGTGTGTTAATACAATACATACGTGGTTTAGAGTAAAGGGGTTAAGTAGATAAGGTCAGCTTATCTGTCTCGACTCTTTATACGAATGCTGTTTCACAATGACGCATCTGTAAAAATGTTGAATTTCATTTCACAAAATATAGTGAAAGAACATGCTCAAAAGAGGTTACGTTTAAGTGAATATTACACTCTGAGCACTGCAGGTCCCTGAACAGAGATCTGGCCTAAAAGTTTGAACAAGTTTGCCAGCTGTGGTACAGTCCTTGAAGAAGTCACCTGGTACAGCTGTGACTTAAATGGATGGAGCATTCTGATGTGTGGGCAGTTTAATACTGGTTGTGCAGAGTCGAAGGTGAGCTGGTGAGCTTGAGCTGCAGGCACGCAGTGAATGAGCGGGTGGAGATGGAGTTGGGTTCCAATAAGTGTATACATAGATCAGCACATTCTGAAGGAGGCAAAGGTGTAGAGGTACAGCAAACCTATTGTAGAGCATGAATGGAATATTGTCAAGAAAAAAACATCTAAATATCCATTTTTGATAAACAGATAAAGTTTTTAGGGCTAAAATCAATGCCTGGAGGGAGACTTCAAGCTGGTTATTAGCAAATTCTTACACAGAACTGCTGAAATTGTATCTTTAAAAGCTGACTTTTGATGCATGTGTAATCTACTAAAATCTTGAATACACCTATCTTCAAATGTTGCTTGTTCTTTCTTTGCTCTCATTAATCCCTGTTAAGTGTAATACGAGTATATATTCGTGGAAAACTGTACTTGTTTAAATAGCACAACAAACAGCAAAAGGATACTTTATTGTGTGTGAACGAGTGAGTGTGTTTGAGACTGTGTCTACGTGTGCGTACTGTACAACATGCTGCCACAGGCTGACAGCACTTCTTGTTTCTTTTGCATATTTCTTAGTAACCAAGAAGCAGCGAAGCTTCTATCTGCCACCACAAACACACACATACACAAAAAGAACTGCAGTCTAATTCTAAAACCAGACAAGTCTGTCCGTTTCTTTCTCTTCTTGGACTGCAGCTTCAGACAACCCTCCTCAGAGTTTGTCATATTGTGCACTACTACCAGAGTGTAGCAGTCACCGCTGCACTCCGGATGTGTGTGTGTGTGTGTGTGTGTGTGTGTGTGTGCATGTATATGTTATCGTATGTGTCCTCACAGCCATCATTGCAACTTCTGGAGACAGTGGTCTCCCTTAACAACACTCCACTGCTCTCCTCTGCTGGACTCTGCGCTACTGAACAAACAAGTCTCAGTTTGTCAGACCTGAACCACACTGTAGTCTACTGTTGGACAGCACAACACTGAACCACCCAGTGACACATTGCGCATGTAGACACAAGAGGTAGGAAGTCTGGGGGGAAAACAGTAGCTGCAGCAGATATGAACTCTACTCTGTTGGGTGCGTAAGCTTGAAGGAAAACTCTGTCCCTATTTTTTAAGTTCAGCCATTAGTTTTAATGGTTAGGATAACAATTTAATTACCAGTTAAATGGGAACGTGACAGAACTGACGGTCCAACAAGGCTGAAAACAACCTATCAAGTGATCAGATCAAAACTATTAGTTCTATAATACAGATTAAACCCCATGTTAAAATCATATTTTACAGACATTTAAAAAAAAAAAAAAGATTTATTAATAGTGACAAACAAAGAAACACATTTTAGTAACATATGGAATTTTTACAAACAATGTTTTTAAAACTTCATTAATATCTCTCAGTGCAGCCTGTTACACGTCATATTCTCTCTGCATTAATGTACACAAGGCCTCCTGTCACTTCTAAAAGACAGTTATGATTCTGGGCATACGGCAGCTTTCGGGAAGTTATGACACCACTTTGACTTTCTCTGGTCAAGACCACAACAGCTTGACAACGAGGTTTTCTAGGAAACTCATGATCAGTCTGACTTGCAGCGTTGGACAGTGGAACCCTTTGCCTGGTAAACTACTTGTGTGTTTATAGCAGGACGCTTGAGGTAGTTGACCTTGAGATTACCGTCTAATAGTATCGTGTTATGATTGTCATCTGAGCTTGTCGTTTTTCTGCTCCTTTTCTGCTTTTAAATGGTTTGATTTAAATCCTACGGATGGCAGGTTGAGGCCTCTGTGGCTTGTTCTGCTACATCCAATGGATGCTTGGAAGGGAAGTTTGGAGGCACACCAACAACTTGGGCTCTTTCCTTTGTTCCTTGAGCCATTCTTGATTATTTTTTGGGTGCACTGTCCTGCTGCCATCAGGAAATACCACTGCTATGTGGGTGTACGTGGTCTGCAACAATAGCTAGTTGGTTCATACATGTCAAAGTCAGATCTTCATGAACACCAGGACCCCTGGTTTTCCTGCAGATTGTGGCATTGTAATAAGATGACATCACCTGTCAGTGGTTTTAATGCTGTGGCAGTCGGTGTTATGCATGCTGCCTGATAGGCCTTTAACCCTTTATCGGGCAAGGAACCATATATAGTAACTTCTGCAGGCTTTAAAAATGGCAAGGGGCAGAATCACGTGACTTCATCCAGCCAATCAGTGAAGGTCAGGTGACATCACAACACGGTCACTACGGCCTCGGACCAATCACGAGTGAGCCAGAGTGATAATTTGACAAAAGTGTCATAAGTTCCTTAAGTCTGACTGGTCATTTGGAAATACATGTTCCCTCATCTTTATATGTATAGTTTAAAGTCATTTATCCACGTGTTGTTTGGATTTCTTTACACCCGTGCCGGGTGAGGATTCATATATGATAACTGCTTTGAGTTTGATTTGCAGCCTGAATCTAAAACTTTTTTAAAAAGTCAAAAAAGAAAAAATATCTTCTTATATCCACCAATAACACTTCAGGGTTGAAATTTTAAATTGCCAAGTATTTCAATGAGTGCCGTGTAAAGGATTAAGGAAAAACCCATCATAAAAATAACATTTCAGGATGGGACAGTGGTTGGCACTGTCGCCTCACAGCAACAAGAAGCTTGTGGGTTTGAACCTCCTGGTCAGCTGGGGCCTTTCAGTCGGCACGTTCCTCCTTCGCCATAGAGGACATTATGCGGCTGTTGTTACATACTGAGAAGTACTCCTCCATGAAAGGTATGTTGGGCTTCATGCGTGACATTGATTTAGTGTTCCTCTTAAGCAGTTTTAGAAACTATTTTGCGAAGTGCTATCTGGGAGATATTTGGGTGCTGACTTGAAAAGACGGCTACAGAGTCCGACTGGTTGCTGAGGAGGCCAAGTTGCATTTACTTATGACATTGTGGAGTTTATTTATGGCTTGCGACCTTTTCCCGCTCGCCTCCCCACCTCCCTCGCCGCCCTCAGTATTTTTATTGTGCTCTATCTAAAGCAGAAATGCCCCACCATAATAATCTTACAAACACGATTAGGTCATGGTGTTCGCTCTTTTTGGGCCTTAAAAGTCGAGAACTTCAATGGCAGGCAATCAGATTTAAGCCGGCAGATTTATGTGTTGAGTGGTTTTTAAAAGGTTTGCATTAGGCTGCCGTAACACAAACCACAGACGGACACGGCAGGCGGAATATCAGGTGTAAAAGCTCTTTCTGTCTATCATACACACTCTATTGTTGTCAGTTTCACTCCCCTCCTCTTCCCCCTACACCCCTACCTCCGCCACCACTCTCCTCTAACTGGCTCTACTCTCTCATTCTCTGTCACACTCTCTCTGTCTCTCTGACAATTGCGTTATTTGGCCTTATCGAGGAATATGAAACGGCGTGGCGCGACATCTCCTCTCCGAGCCCAACAGATATGCCAATTCATTTCGCAGCCGGCGATTTGACAAGCTAGACTGCTCCTCTTGAAAGACATCATTCAAGCGCACAGCCGCCGCCGCCGCCACCGAAACCCCACTCCCTTCCCCTCTCTTTCTCTCTCTCGCTCTCCCCCCCTCTCCCCCCCTCTCCCCTCCTTTATCCAGCTTTCTCCATTCCATCTCCCTCTCTCCTTGTTGCAATCTGTAGAGCTTCGCCTCATAAGATTGAAAAGGGGCTCTCTGCCCGCACCAAAAAGCCTGAAAAGAACAGGGGAGAAGAAGAAAAAAAAAACATAGCCCCTCCTCTATGTCCCTCCCTCTATCACACTCCTTCATAAGAGGAAAAAAAAAAGAAAAAGAAGAGGGGGGGGGCTGAAGTATTGAAAATATAAAATGATGGGGTGGTGGAGGGAGGCAAGCAGGTGATAACATTGTGGATATTAGGGGTGGAATTGGGGAAGATGAGGAAAGAGAGTTAGAGCAGGGTGGAGGAGAGACAGAAAATAAATAAGAAGAAGAAGAAGAAGAGAAAGAAGAGGAGAGGAGATTGGTGCTCTAAGCTGCGGGTGTTTGAGGGGATGACACAGCCACTAATACAAGTGTTTAAATATTTGATGCAGGGAGGGATAAAGCGGGATCGTCTCGCCACGGAATTGAGTGTCAAGACGAGAATCTATTACAGAGAATCTTTGTGTGTGTGTGTGTGTGTGTGTTTGAATTTGTGTGTGTGTGTGAATACAAGGCAGATTTGACAGTGTGGCGGAGCAGAGCAAAGCCTTGTGTGTGTTGTCGCCGCAATCTCCTCACCGCCAATTCACCACTTCACCCCCCGATCCCCGTTTCCTCCAGCGCCGCCACCGCCGCCTCCGCCACCGCCGCCTCCGCCACCGCCGCCTCCGCCACCGCCGCCCCACCTTCTCTTCCCTTAAATGTTTTTCTGCCGTGCTTCAGTAGACGCTGATTATCACGTCTTTTGGAAATGGAGGTTTTTGGGCAAGGAGCGAGACGTAAAGTGGGTGAGGGAGAGACTCGGTGGATGGAGAGACTGGAGTGCAATGGAGGGAGAATAAGAAACAGTTCTTTGAGAGTGAGGAAATACTACGAGGACCCGGTGTGTGAGAGGATGAGAGAGTTTTGAGTGCACCTGGATGTGTAAAGTGTCCTTGGACACTTTGGATGTGTCTGAAACCACTCCTTGTTAGCAACCTAGTGCGCTATATTCGCCCCAAAAATGTGCATAATGGAACAAAAAATAAAGAAGCGCATGATATGTGCACTTCTTTTCTGCCACCATGATGCAATGTGCTGCATTTGGTCCTTTTCTTTGACATCCTAATGATTTCCTAATGAGAGTTTTGTCTCTTACTGTCATTAAACTTTTAAGATCTTCATTTTAGTCAGTTTAGTTTGCTGTCATTAAAAGCAGCTTGTAATAACCTGACAGATATCCTATTAAATAAGCCCAAGTTAATTTTTTATCATTTATTTTTTAGTGAAAACTTCACATATCCTATAATCTTTACTTGCCTGCAGTCAAAAACCATGTTTTTGTATGTTTAGCTGATCTGCTGTCCACTTGCAGGGTATTTTTGCATTTAATTAATTGTCACTGTTTCTGTTTCATCAATGAGTGTCAAATGTCATTGTTCTTTTCAGACAACATCCTAAAAAATTCACACAATTTTCTTAGATTTTGAGAACCTGCAAACTGAAGGAATATTACAGAATAAGTGCATTTTATAAATACTATACGGAGGTGTTGAAATACTGAACAGATAAGTCCTAACCTCCAATTTACTGCTCACTAAAGGCTGAATTATTGTCTAAGACAGAGAATGGAAATGACAAGGAAAAAAGATGTGTTAATTAAAGAAATAAATGAACCATTATGTGACAATAATATTTATTATATGTGAAATGCTAAACAACAACAAAAAAAAATTCTTGATCCTTAAAATGAACCATGTAGCTACCACATTAAATTACATTAAAGCAACAAAAAGTATATTTTATATTTTAAATAAAGACCAGGAGAGTTTTTAATTTGAATTTAACCACCTTACTTTGAAGCAAGCATTTATCAGGGTACACAAATAACACTTTTATTTTAAAGCAACAATGAAAAACACACAAATAAGTAAATTCACACATTAATAAATGAGGATGAGGGAACCGCTTCAACTTTATACACATCGAGTGATCGTGTCTCGAGAGACCAGCACAGAAACCACCAGGAGAGAGACGGAGGGGCTCGATTATCAAGACACAACACGTTTGGGAGTCCATACAACTTCACACTTTCACTGTATTCTTACGTAACAGATTGTATTTGATGCATTTAAGAGAAACTATTTTATCAAAAAATGCACTTACTGCTATCAATGAAGCGTCTGCTGCTGCTACATATCACTAACTCTTTATCAGCCAGGCCTAAAATGACCAACACACAATGTAAACAACAAGTTCAACAGCAAAAACAGCTGCAACACCACCAGCTTTAATAATTACAGCGACAAGAGCAGAAGGAAACTGTGGAAGACAGCAGCAATATTTAAAGAATACAACTCGACGAACAACAATCTGTTGGATAGAAATGAAAATCAGAAAAAGAACAAGAAGTATTTAGAGCGACGGCAGCATTAGCTGTAAATTCTCTAACAACAGAAAAATGCTCCTTTTCTTCTCCTTCTGACTGCGGGCCTGTTGTGGTGTTTAGATTGTATTAAATTCAATTAAGAAACAACATACACACTTTTTGTTCTCACATCATCACAATCTCTCCCTCTCACTAGTCCATGATTGAGGGCTTGCGGCCCGGTCACTGGCAAGACCAGGCCGTAGTCCACTCTCACCTGTAAGCGTGTGTGTGTGTAGGTGTGCATGTGTGCGTGTGTGTGTTCTTGAGCTGTCTAGACAGGACTGAGTGCCACTTTAACCTGTGTGTAATGAGGGCAAGGTGGAACATTGTTAGGGAATAAAGCTTGTTACTTTTAGTCCAAACACACTCGCAAACACACAAAAATACGCCCGCACAGACACTGCGGACACACACACACACGTTTCATCCAAACAAGCCTCGGCTAACACTGGGTCAGGGTTGACCAACACCATTGACTCCAATTTAATCTTGCCCTGTAGCTCAAACATGGGCCTGCTTGTTTTCTTCTCTCCTCCTCTCTGTTTCGTAACACTAGAAACTAAGAGCTGCACGGCCAAGTTGGAACACGTGACTTGAAAGAGAGCAACAAGGAAAACAAATGTGTCTTGCAAAACTTCCTTCGAGACTCATTTGAGGACATGATGTGCTATTTTAATGGTTAAATATGAGGGAGCAAGTAGCTTGACGAACATCTTTACCATTATAGACCATTTCAGTAATGATTTGGACTGTAAGTTAGACACTATCAGGCTCCTGTGCGAATACACAGATCTCTATAATATAATAATTTATCTCTAATTTTTATAAATCTTATCATGTAATGCAACCAGTAAGGACGCAGGGGTCATTTCCATGTATGACTGTGAGTTTTAGCAACTTGAATGCATTATATAGTTTTTAAAAATTGCAAATATTACATTTATTAAAAAGTCAAAGCTATTTATTTGTGTTTACTTTCTGATTCAGTTTATGTAGCCAAAACAAAATATATGTACGACTCACTATTTGCCACCATGAGGTGTTTCTAAGAGAGTGTGGAGAAGATTTTGAAACAACATTAAGGCCTTTATTATGCTAATTCTTAACTTACACAAACCATATGTTGTTAAATATAAAAACATGGAGGAACAAAATAAGACTTTTTTTTTTAGTTTGGATGTTCTGAGGGTCTAAGGATGCACTGAGGGATATTTCTTTTGATGGAAATGTCTTTTTTATTATGCCTATATTTGCAATTGATAATAACTAAGTAAGCGAACTATCTAATCAGCTTACAGTTTGAAACATCTATGGTCTAAAATTAATAATCATAAAACTCCTCTCCCTCTCAGTCGGGATTTGTGAGATTCCTAAATGTTTATCTGCTGACAGCCAAACCAGCCAATGACGAAGCTTCTCGGTGAGACGTTTAAAATTAGGGAAGCTCCTTATTGATGTATCGATTTATAATTGGCTGGTTGAGAGAGATGAGCTCCTCCTGAGAGAGACTTCCCTTGCAACTGGGGAAGCAAATAAAAAAAAAAAAAAGAAGGGTGTCTGCTCACCCTGCAGCTCTTTCACACACACACACACACACACACACACACACTCACACACTCGACTGCAACATGAAGCTTCAAGTCTGTAGTCCTGAATAACAAAAGACTGAAGTAGGTAACTTCCACTTTGATCAATTCTTGGACTCGTGCTGTGTGTTTAAGCTGAGAGAAGAAATATGAAAGATTGTCAGTCTTGTGAGTGTGTCTTTTTGGTGGTAATTGTCCCAGATATTGGGAGAGAGCAAAAAAAGGTTCATTATTAATTGTGTAAATATATATACCCTGTAATATGCATGAATTATTATTTTGTCTTGAGCATCTTTAATACATTTGGTATCATGTTGCTGCTGTTATAAATTGAATTATGAAGTGATACTGAACAAAATATTTGGTTTAAATCCAACATGAAATACCAAATAAAAAGCTGTCCTTTTAACTAGTTAAAGGAATAACACACACACACACACACACACACACACACACACATCCACTCACACACTTAACCTGACTCAATAATGCAGCTTGTGAGTGTTGTGTGCAATGTGTGTGTAGCATCCAGATCAGACACCCTGTGACATTCCCCCAGCCCCCTACATACACTCACACACTCCAACACACACTTACATATGCACACATGCCACCCATCACCTCCCCCCTTTCTCTCCCTCTCTCTCTCTCTCACACACACACACACACTCCTCCCCCCTCATCCTCCCACTAGACAGTGATTCTATGTTCCATGTCGCCACCCTGTCTTGTCACATTTCCTTCTTGTCTGCCACGCTGTCTCTCCCTCTCTCCCCCTTCTTCCTCTTTTGTACTCCCTCTGCCTTCCTATTCTCCCTCTCCCTCTCTCCTCTCCCATCCCTCCATCCAATCAATAACTGCTGGCACTTCCTTCCACAGCTCAGGAAAAAACAATTAAAAGCCATCGATCCCGGGCGCACACACTCGGGCGTGGACGCGCCTGAACACACAGCGACGTGCGCACACTCGCACGCAAATAACACACACGCAAACACGCGCCCGGCCATGAATATGCAAGTGGGTCTCCTTGACCTTCAAAGACAGGGGAAAGCCAGGTGACTTCATTCTTCATGGGACTGCCACTGGATACGTCTGTCGCCTCTTCTCACACACACAAACTTACGCACACACACACTTATTGACATACGTTTGAGACATACATGCAAACTTAAGTGTGTCTGCGGGTGCATACATGCATATCTTAGCATATGCAGACACACACACACACACACACGGTTTGATGCAGTCCGTGTTATTTAGATTTGCAAAAACTACAGAGAGAATTCCATTAGGTGAATTGATTGTAAGAGTCAGTGAACTGCTTTCCATCACGGGCATCTTCATTAACCACGCAGGCGTAGTAAACACTCACAATCATAGAGAGATGCTTTTAATGTTCTGTCTGTTCACATAAATCCCTTAGACGCTATGGCACAGAAAAGTACAACAGTAACAGAAGATTCATCCAGCTTTCTCACCTAATTCTGTTCATTCAGTCCCACCATAAGACACACCACAGACGCACACTGCTTTCCTTAAGATGAAACAAAAACTTTACCTTAGCTTTAAAGGATTTCTTAGGATTTGCAACCAGGCTCTTTTTTGAATTCCCAATGTATTTTAAAGCAGAAACAGATTTTACACCAAAAAGAAAGAGAAGTACGACATCGTATCATCTCTGTCTTACAACAAAGTTGTTTATCGATTGATTCCATATTAATAGTTTGGTCTGTGGTGTTTGTGGTCACCAGTATGCGCTCTCTTTTCAGCTCTATTTTGGTCTCTTCTGGTGAATTTGTGGCTCACTGGTTGCTAAATGTTCACCATGTTGTCTCCGAGTAGCTAACCAGCTGTTCCCCCGACTTTTGCAGTTTCACTCCTACAACAGCTATACTGAACACATTTTTATGTACTCATGGCTCTTTTACAGAGAAAAAAGGTCTGTTAAGTGTCAGTTTTTGAAAAAAAATAATGTAGTTAATTAATTTAATGATTCAACAACAATTATGAATTTGATTACAACTCAGACAGGAGTATCAAACAGAGCTTCCACCACCCTGTTTACTTTTATTTTGCCAGTATAAGCTACTGATTGCTGACTAACTTTATCCCTTACAGAGTGAACAGTAGTCTGCAGATTTTAACTTGATCATATTCGACAAACTTGGTAAAGAACTAAGTTTCATAATGCTGTGCTGGGTCCAAAAACTGAAGACACATTAATCCCAAAACAAATGCTCATCGTCTTGTACTGGCACTGCAGGTGTAGTCAGTAAAACGATCTATCCTGCTGTACATCCACACAGAGAAGCTACTTTATTTACTGTGCACGTTTAATGTAACTAAACCATTACACGGTAAAGTCTTTGTAAACAGGGTTGTTAAGTCACCATGATTAACAAGAACATTTTGTTTGAGTTGGTTGAAATTCTCATCTTAGCTGCCTTTTTTTCCTCCTTAAACACTCACAGCAACTACATAAGCATTACTTTATGAGCAATCAGTTGTGCTTTTTTTCCCCTCTGAGATTGTCTCTTACATGCCAATTTTGGGTTGAAGGTAGGCTGTAGTGGTGCTACAGCAGGGTTAAAAAGTACCACGGCCTCACATAACTGAGCTTTAGAAACCAAACCTGCATCTTTGGCAGCTCATGTAACTGCTAGCATCGCCTCAAAGAACTTGGATTTCATATAACCTCATGTAGAGAGTCAAAATCTAGCTCCAGCACTTTCTCCATAAAGCATAAAATAATATCAGAAGTTTTGACATGAAGAGGCACAGGTCTCTCTGAGTTTCCAGTCCACCTGGGATGAAACTGAAACACACTTCACAAAGGAAGATAAACCACTCAGACTAAATTTCAACCCAGGAACTTTCTTTTTTCCCACAAGGCAACAGCTCCAACCACTGTGCCACAACAACGCTGAATTACAAACTTTGCAACCTTTCACTGTCCAATTACTCTTGGCGTAGACCAAACATGAGAACATTCAGAAGTGGTAGAGAAGATACAGAGCTGTTTTAACTGTCGTTGACTATAGCAGCTGTGTGAATCATGCTTTACACTTTCACAATTTATAAAAAGAAAATGAGAGTGAGACACACTAAAAACAAATCCATCAGATGTTCTTCAGATTGACTCAGAGAAGGAAGGAAGGAAGAAAGAAAGCATGGATGGCTGGCTGGATGGATGGTAGGAAGGAAGCATGGATGGCTGGCTGGATGGATGGTAGGAAGGAAGGAAGGAAGGAAGGAAGAAAGAACGGAAGCAAGGAAGGAAGGATGCAATGAAGGAAGGAAGTAAGAACGGAAGGAAGGAGGGAAGGATGTAATGAATGAAGGAAGGATGTAATAAAGGAAGGAAGGATGTAGTGAAGGAAGGAAGGAGGGAAGAAAGGAGGGAAGGAAGGAGGAAATAAAGAAAGTGAAGGAGGAAAGGAAGGAAGGATCAACTCAGACAACCTATTGCTTTAATTCATCCAGTGTTTGGGCAAGGAAGGAAGGAAGGTAGGATGGAAGGAAGGAAGGAAGGAAGGAAGTGAAAGAAAGAAAGAAAGAAAGAAAGAAAGAAAGAAAGAAAGAAAGAAAGAAAGAAAGAAAGAAAGAAAGAAAGAAAGAAAGAAAGAGAAAGCTGGCTGTGGGCAAGCAGAGAGAGAGTGATAGAGAGGGACAGCAGTCACACTCTGGCTGTTGCTCAATGAGGGAGTGGCCTGTAACGCCACCTCTAATCTGTGTCCAGTCAGCCCTGACACACACACATACATACATGCACACACACACACACACACACTCTAACATCACACCACATCTGCAGAGCTGCCACACTTTCAGCAACATGAAAAATAGTCACATCTCTTCGCAGCTGATTGACACGGGGGTTAGAAATGAAAATTCCTTTTGTTGTCGCGCTGTTTTGTCACTGTGTGTATATGCATGTGTGTGTGTGTGTGTGTGTGTGTGTGTGTGTGTGTGTGATGGTGGCTGACCCTGCAGGCCAGGTGTTCCTCAGGGTCCGCTGGTTCTCTTTTGATGTGGAGAGTTTGATAAATGAAGAAAGAGAGAGAGGTTGCAGAGAAAAACAAGGAGAGCACACAGAGCTTGATAAATGATTGGAGAGTGATGGATTGACTGCAATCCTCTCACATCTGAAGCTTCTGCTGCAGTCGCGTTGGCCGCTGAATTTGTCACTGGTTCTCGGTCACGGATGGGGAACCCTGAAGCCTGCGACTGCACGTATTAACAACGGAAAGTTTCGATTTCAGGTGTCCGGCTTAAGAACACTGAACGTGTCACAACGATATAAACTTACAGATTTGTTATTGGGAAAGCTTAAGTTTGGGTAACAACTTAGGGTGGCCGTGAAGCCTCTGGATTGCACAAATAATTAGTACACAAGCAAATTAAAGACACATCCATCAACTTGACAACAAACAGGTGTGATACAGATGTGCACTACACATCCAAGACAACACAACCACATAGAGAAATGCTTAGACAGCATAATCACAGTACACAGCATAAATGTCCACTAATAGCCAGTAATGTTGGAAAATAAACCAAATAAGCTTATTTTATTGTAAATATTCTGATTGCATGTTTCCACTGTTAAACTGCTAATGTCTCATAGAGTCTTGTGCTGTATCTTACTTGTGTTTAGTTA
The DNA here is from genome assembly GCF_000690725.1 of Stegastes partitus. Lineage (NCBI taxonomy): Eukaryota > Metazoa > Chordata > Actinopteri > Pomacentridae > Stegastes > Stegastes partitus. The sequence goes on along the minus strand of NW_007579037.1, from coordinate 182,248 downwards.
TATCATTTACTTGTGTATAAACAGCTCCATTGTCTTTCTTGATTAACCTCTAGAGCAGGACTAGACCGAGATACACTTACATTACACGGACTGCAACTGAGCAACATGTTAAAGCCTCCATGTCTCATAAATGTCCATCTTTCAACATCTCACAGTCTGTCAAATGGAATTTTTTTGTCTCCAAGCCCAAGAACAGAGACACCATCAGTCTGACTTTTGACCGGAGTCAAGAGGACATTATGCAACTGATTCTTCTAACACAACATTTAATAAATGCTTGCTTTTTACAATATCTGCACATAGAAGCTATCATGCAGCTAGGGCAGGGGTCTCCAATCCTGGTCCTCGAGGGCCACAGTCCTGCATGTTTTAGATGTTTCCCTCTTCCAACACACCTGATTCAAATGATCAAGATCGTTATCAGGCTTCTGCAGAGCTTGATGATGAGCTGTCAGGTGTGTTGGAAGAGGGAACCATCTACTACATGCAGGACTGTGGCTCTCGAGGACCAGGATTGGAGACCCCTGAGCTCGGGTAAAACTAAATTATGAGTACTTGTGGTAAACCAAATGTGTGTGGGGGGGTTGATACGGGGTTGGCAAGTAAGAAACCTGACACACTTAGTGACAGTAAAACTGGTGAACCTTTACCTCAGATACTGTAAATAACACATTAACACCAGACTAAGCATCTTTTTGTCTTACGAGCTTTCCATTAACGTTGCTGTTTGTCCGTTATAATGTCACAAGACCACAGCTGCAGCCTGCTGTGTTCACCAGACGCAACTGTTAGATCCTCGTTTGATCTTTGAACTTCCAACCTGTGAGCTCAAACCTCATCGAGCCCCTACAGCCACCAGCATCCAGAGCACCAGCTGTGTACAAGAATGTGACTCTCACATAGTATGTGTCTCCATTTACACCGATAAACAGATGTACGCTAACACTTGGAAATGAGCTATAAAGACAGCTTTTGACTACAGAGCTCCTGGAGGTAGAAAAACTGTTTTAAATGTTTTAAGCTGTAATTTTTTTTTTTTTCAAAAATTAACTGTTGTCTCTTTTTTTTTAAGTATTTGTTCACATTAACTGTAAAAAATAAATACATATTTCAAAAAAAACCCTACAAGCTAAAACGTAAAATAACATCCACATCAAATATCAGTATTTTAATGAACATTAATTCATGATTTTATGTTCGAGTGTTAATCTAAACTATTTTACGATCTATGAATTGCGATATATTTCACAGATATTTGCTATATGAAAGACAAAGTATATCTATTAGGAATTGAAAAAATGTCATATACCTGACTAGAAAAAAATAAAGGGGGGATAAATAATGTGTAAATAATGTCAACATAAAAAAATCTGTATTTTTTGTACTTGTACAATGTATGACGGTAGAGTTTCACTGTATTTAAATCAACTAAGAAGTAACATCATGTAACAAATATTCTTCAGTTTTTACAGTTTTGTTGTCGTGGACAGCAGGTCTGTACACTGGTAGTTTTAAAGCATACAAATGGAGAATAACGTGCTTTAAGTCCATCTGTGGTCATTGACTAAAGTCCTAAAGACTCATCAAGTTACATATTTAGAAGGTTTTTTTCCCTACAAAAGTAGAAATCCCTTCCTGTGTTAAAATGTCTTACATGAAATTCTGCAGCGTTGCTTTAAATCACTGGACCTGCTGTAGAAAATCTGCGTGGAAACTAAATCAGCGGCACACATGCCTTCAGAACACCGACAGCTCCAAACCGTTAGGACGTCCTTGAGCAGGACTTTCACTGCTTGCTAAGGATTAAGTGTGACATCAGTGAACAATCAGGTGTGTCTCTGTGATAAGTAAGCCCTCTGAAGAAGGCCCGTAACACTGGACTAAAAATGAACCACTAACACGATCAGAGGAGATTGGAACAGATACAACAGAACCAGTGATACTATCTTTTGTATTCCATGAACTCTGCTTTCTTGTCACAATGCTGCATTACTCACAACGCATCTTGAACACTGTTTAGTGGCAGATTTGCTACTATTAGCAGCAAATATGGTGCGGAGCCACTAGCATCGCATAGAAATGAAGAGCGGGCAGCAGAGGTCTGTTAAACTAATTTCATTCTTTTTTTTAAATCCGCAACCAACACCGACTTGAGAAAAGTCATCAGATCTTGCAGAGTGTCCTCAAGGAACATTTGATACAACTCCAGCCCAGCGTCAAACAAAACTTGATTAGCTACGCTGGTTCACAGCACAAACTAAGATATAAAACATACTACTTTCACCAAAAAAGTTTTAATATTCTGAGATTCCTACATTTTTTTTAAAGACAGCTGTTGATCTGCCTACACGTAGCCCTAGCCTCAAATTAACAACAGGATTTTGTAGCATAAACAAAAGCCAAACGTGACTGGAAATGACAGAAAATGGCAACAAACAAGCATTTGCATGGATGTACTTTACTCCAAACCATTATGTTTTGTGCCTTAGCTTAATTAAGTAGTTTTATAGCACAAACAAATGCAAACAGTGACTAAAAATGACTGAATAGCAACATAAACACTGACAAAATGAAAGTAAATGTTGAGTAAGAACACCACAAAACAAAGGGTCTGACCTAAACCCAGCTCTCCTCAAACTTTAAAAAGAAAAAAAAAATACTTCTAATCATACCTTCATTTATTTTATTTTTTAAAAATATGACTAAACAGACAAAATGAAATGTGATAAAGTTAAGGGTTGAAAGGAGATGACTTGAATTTATGATGACCATATTGGTTGGACTTTCTAGTTAAACTTATTCTTGCTGGTTACTGCTGAGTTCAGTGTTTGCTGACGATGTAAAGTACAAGTTTCATGGGATCTTTGAATCATATTCATCCTGCTATTACTGGAGAAAGTTTTCTTTAAACCTACAAAATTACAAACTGAAGTATGATCAACTAAATAATTTATGTCTCCAAACAACTTTCAGAAAAATAATGAATCAAAGTCCCAAGATAAGCTGTAAAGTACTTAATGCAAACTGAAATTCTTCCCTTTCATTTCTTTCCCTTTATGAATTTATTGAAGGCTTTATTTCCGAGCAGCATTTCAAAATCAATGCATACATCAAAACAATAAAAAAAAGAAAAAAACTCAATATCTATGCCGAACAGATCAAAGTGTTCCATTAATAACATTTATTTGACGATTACTGTCGTAATCTCCAGCTCACCTCCAGGCCTGGGAGATCAATTGACATCTGATCTGATTGGTTAATCGCCGCTCCCTGATTTCCATCGCAGCCTATGAGATCACGCCTGGCTCCCGTCAATCATACGTGCTAATGCGTGCGCCCGGTCAATTGATTCCCAGTCATCTGAACATAATCCCTCCGCAATTAACCAATTAGGCATTTAACCAATTTAGCAAACATGCGACTGTGGAGCCGGCTCCGAGCGGGCGGCTGTTTACTGCTGTTTGTGCACTTGATTGAAGGCCAGTACTGAGGAACGCAGGCCCCGCGTGCATCCGTGTGCTGATGTTACCGCGCTTGAGTTGAGATATTAGTAACAGGTGGCTAACTGGATCCCTGGGGCTCCGTGCACTCCACATGGAGATCCGTGTTAATTGAGAGATACATAATTATTTTACAAGTTTGTGTGCTGAGGGTGTTTAATCGCTGTACTGTTAATTAAGCTGGTTGATGCTGCAACTGAATGGTTTCACTAAAGACTCCTGCCTCTTCGTTAGCATGTGTGCTTTGGTCCAAATGTGTGATGGCCGTCCGTCTCTTTCTTTATGCAGTCGCGTCAGTGCGTCGCTGTCTGTCCCCGTGTATGTGCTGACAGCCATAAACCGGCAGACAAGCATGTCTCTTTCAGCAGAGTCAATTTTACAGCTCTGAGTCGCAGCTCCGAACTGACAAATCAATAAAATCAGAGGGAGTTAAATAATTTAGAGCTGGCTCTAATTAGTCTTCCAGTCCTGCAGTATGGATTCCTCTACAATATTGATGACGGAGTGCCTGTTTATGGAACAGATCGGAGAACTGAGCTCTCTCCTTCACTGCCTTGTTATCAGAGACGACGGAATCAACACCCCGGAGCAGCGGCATGAATTCAGAATGGATTTTTAATTTTGGGCGGGTAATGCAGAAGGGAACACTTAGGTGACAGTGGATTACATTACACGATAGGGTTTCATTCCGCTTGTCTTGTTTTGCCCTTTTATCATAAAGAATCCCCTGATCATGCACTCACACTGAGGATAAACACAAACTTCTTAACAGGCAGAAGAGTTCTGAAGAGACTAAAATGGTCTATATTTACAGGACCGACTAATGCTATAATATTAAAATGAGCAAACATAAACTTTACTTCAAATTTGAAGACAGAAATCATCTGATAACATCCAGTCAAACACAAAACTAGGCTTTTGTTTTTTAACTAATTGGGTCATTTCTATTTATTTACATGAAGCAAAACTCTGACCCTAACTGTAGAACTGTTAGAGGTTTATTTGCAGAATTAGGAACTGGTTTTCTCCCTGTTCTTCTGTTGTGTAAATTCAACATTGATACCAAGAAACATACATTTGTTGGGCTGTGTGATTTAGCAGAAGTGGGAAAACAAGTCTCTTTTTTTTCCTGTACACTATGAGGTCTTAAAAAGTGTAGAGGGAATATGATTACATGTGCCAAAGAGCACTCAGAGTCATCGCTACCTGCACTCACAGTGGATGAATCAATGTGTCAGTCTGTTCCCGCCCTTTGGATGCTGAAGTGTTAACAGTTCCATGAAAACCGAGCAAATATGTTTCTGCAAAGGAACGTGACGAGATCAAAAACTCCACAGCAGCCGCTAAACAGAATTTGTGTACAATTATTTTCTCGATTGTTATATAATGATATTATCAGGTTAGTTAATACTTTTTCATAACAGATGAAAAGAGGGCAATCTGGACCTTTCAGTGCTTCCTATAACGCTTCAGTAACATGCGCTAAAAAAATGTAAATGGTGAAAAAACTTAGCATTTACATAAACTATAAGAATTTATTTAGTTTAGAATTTAATTTCTAACTTGATGTAAATTATTTTCTGATGGTGGAGCAACCCAATGATGTCCAGTTGAGACATATTTTGTTTTGAAGTTGGTGTCCTAAATTACTTCAGGTCAAAAAAAATCCCTTCAAATTGACCTGAAAAAAGTGTTTTGATCCCAAATGAAAAATAACTGGATTATTTCTCATTTCAAATTTTGAGATCTTCATATACATTTTGTATTTATTTATTTATTTTGAATGTATTTTGGATTTTATTTGAAATCTATTTTTAAGTAAATAGATTTACCTAATTTTTAAATTTTACTTGAAATATATTGTTGGTGAATTACTTGTAAGAACAAAACACTTCCACATTCATATTTATTGTTCCTTAAATTGACAGATTGAGGCTGATGATCTCTGAACTTCAACAGACATATTTGTAGATGCTGCAGTAAAAATCTAATTATTTTGAAGTGCACTCTCAAAACAACAAACCCCTACAGTGTTAACTTTTTAAGAACTTTTTTTTTAAACTAATCTTTTAAAACATTCAGCCGACTTTGACCTGTGAGGCTGCTAATAATGGTGTCGTAGAATCCATGATGATGACGACGATAAATCTGCTCACTGATATTTACATTTTCTTTAGAAATGAGAACTGTACTTTTGCTCTGCCTGCAGCACATTGTTCTGTCCTCACATTCACCGCTTCTTTCTTTCTTTCTTTCTTTCTTTCTTTCTTTCTTGTTTGTGTTTCTGAGAGTGTCAGGATCATGCACTGTCACGTAGCGGCATACCCGCTGCAGTAGTCTGTGTATTGTTAGTGCCTGTATGTTGCATGTTTGCTTGTGCGTCTGTGTGTGTGTGTGTGTGTGGGGTGGTTGTTATCAGTCACGGTGGGGGGGAAGGGGGGTGTGGACTATCGATCATCTCTTTTAATTACCCCGAGCATAGCGAGAGGCCTAAATTAACTCCTCTCCTCTCCTCTGGCTGCTGAAAAAGCCATGCATATTTCACGACCGGGAGACCAATCGTATGTCACTCAGCCCTTCTCCTCTCCTCTGACAAGACAAGACTTATCACTGTTATTTATCTCTCCCTCCCTCCCCTTCCTCCCTCCCTCTCCCCTCTCTGCATGTTGTCTGTGTGCAAAACAAAAGAGTGAATAATAAATACCCGCACTGTGTGTGTGTGAGGTTGTAGTGAAGCATGTTGGCTCGGTGGGGGAAAAAAAAAAAACTAAAATGTGAATCTCAAGTGTCCCCCATCACTAGTCTGCTTGTGTTTGTGTGTATGCATGTGCAGCCATGTGTCATGTGTGTGTCCTTGCTGCTATACGAGAAGCAGTAAAAACCCATAGAGATGCATTAGAGGTGTTTTACCATGCTGCTGTCATTGTGGCTTGTCTGCTGGCGGTGACACTGATCGCTGTTTTCCTTCAAGGGACTATTCTGTGAGGGTCTACTCCATTTCCCTGCCTCTCTCTTTCTTTGCACTCTGTTGCACTTTCTCGATAAAATCCTACCTGCTGTGTTTGGTAGAGTTCATTTTCTAATGACCATCTATCATCTCGTTCCTTTTCTTCTCCACGTGAACATTCTGATATCCTGATAAACTTTAGGAAGGACATGTAGAATCAAACACTTGTATGCAAATTAAGCAAAATTTTTAACTTATGTTAAAGTATATGAAAGTATATATGAAATACTGCATGCTAGTATATGAAAATTACAGTCTTTAAAAAAAAGACCAGCATATGCATGTTTTCGTCTTTGAATATATTACATTTCAAGTAAGAAAGGCGACTTTTGTTCTCATCTGGAAGCTAAATAATACAAAGCAATAGGGACAGGTTGAGCTTTCTATATGACGGCAGGCTGGTAGAAATAATAGGCAACTTAGATGGCAGGTATCCTAGAAGTTAGAGGAGTAGATTAATAATCATAAAGGACTGGCATTTCAGTGGATGAGATTAGCTTTTTGTAAGATCTATTATCCTCTTAATGACGTTCTAAATTGGTAGGTTGCTGAAACAGGAAACATCTATTCAACACAAAAACATGTCTTCTTATACTTCCAGGTTGTATTTCATGTGAGAAATATCATGCTAGGAAGATCTTGTAAAAACTGGAATAGATTCTCAAGTCACATCCTCCAATAATCTGGATTGTGTCTGATCACATGTTCTGGAGACATGGTAATAGACTAACTTGTAGTTTTTAGCCGTCAACGACTGGAACTGTGCATCCAAGAGAGAGCAATAAGTTGGTTTTATTTATAGATTCTTTGTGTCCTGTGGGTTGCCAGGTAGGACCTCCAAGGATCCACCTTGTTGTGGCGCATTCCACGGATGCTCAAACAGGTTGAGATCAAGACAGTTTAAAGGACATCTCAGTGTTTTGGGCTCTTGATCATGTTCCTCCGCAGTTTTGAAAGTGTGGCGGGGAGGCAGCTGCCATTGGGGAGTATTGTTGATATGGGAGGGTGTGAGTCATTGGCAACAACGTGTCGGTGGACGGAAGTACCAAAGTAACGTCCACATAAATGGCAGCACCCAAGTTTTCCCAGCAAGACATTGCATTGCAACGGGATTATCAACTTCATCCACCTGTCAGTGTTTTTAATCTCGTGGCTGGTTGGTGGATGTCCCAGCCTGGATTATTAAAAGGACGCTATTTCTTACAGAGTGTAAACTTTTAGAGAACAAATCACGCCCCCTTCAATCTTGCTTACAAGTTCTTGTATCTGCATTGTACTAAAAGATTATTATACTTATTATATATTTATATTTCTAATGACTCCTCGTCTTGGTTTTCTTGTCTTCATGGAAGCACAAAGAGAGAAACCCTTTACTGTGAAAGACAACATTTAAATTAAGAAGACAAAAAGGAAAAGTCTGAACACAATCTGCATTTACTTTGTGTTTTCACTGGTGGCTAAGAGTCAGAGAAACACAAAGTAGGTAGACTTTGTAGTTGTTGTTTTTTTCTATGAGAAACAAATCGGTCAACTTCATAGCAATCCATGTTGTGAGACAGTCGGGAAAAAGATTCTTGAATGCAGTAATGTGTTTACACAATAATACAAATGCATTTGTACAGTGCAGTCAAATGTAAATATCACACAGCATTACCACAAAGTCAGACAGATGCTAGCCATCGTCTTCCAATTCAGTCATTTTTTCTAAGTGTTCCTCTTTGTAACGTAAAATATGTTCTGCTAGTAAAGATTTGCAGCTTGCATAGAAACAAAGATGCTGCAAACCTTTACAAGTACAAAGGCCGACAGCTGTTTGTCAGACTGTGACTATATAACACTGATGGCTCAGACACACTCTTTATGCTCAACAGAAGAGGATTTTCTGTTGTTTTGGTGTTTGTATGTTGGACGGTGTTTGAAACAACAACACAGTCTAGTTGCAAAGCTTCAACAGGTAAACGCTACATAGAGATTTATCCACCTTTCTCCTCCTTCCTGCCCTCGCCATCAGTCTTCTTTATCAAGCTGCAGGAGTTGATTGCCAAGCTATAAGAACATTTTTGTTTTCTCACCTCCTTCACACTCTTTTTCTGCTATTTTATTTTTACCTCCTCTCATCTACCGCTGTCCTCACATTATATTCTTTCTCTCTCTTCGGCTGTATGAGTGTGTGTGTGGTGTGTGTGTGTGTGTGTGAATGCAAAAAAGGCAGATTTGTGTTATACTGGTGAGCTGACATGGTAAACAAGCCTTGCCTATCTGTCTGTCTGTCTGTTTTCCAACAATGAGTCAGTCAGCGAGCTACACAATCAGTCAACCTGCAAGTCAGTGAATTATCCCACAGCTACTAATGGTCCTTCCTCAATCTCTCTCTCATTCTCGCTACACACACACACACACACACACACACACACCCACACACACACACACACAGAGCAGTCATCCTCTGTGTAATTTAAATGACTGTCAGGTCAGTGGCGAGAGCAGCACCTTGCCACGTTAAAAATGCCAGGCGGCTGCCATCGTCACCGCCAACAAGCTGCCCAAACTGTCACACACTCACACACACGTGGACACGCACACACATCCCTGAAGCTGTCAGCCACCGGTCACAATGCATTTAGTTAGTGACAGAATTCTAATTAGTGGTCTGGCTGGTGTCACCTGACTCGGAGAGAGAGCGAGAGCGAGAGGGAGAAAGAAGGAAGATTTGTATGGCGGAAGAGATGTGTTGTGGGAGATTGGAAAATGCGGAAGAGGGAGTTGGAGGGGTTACGAGACATAAAGGGGAGGAAAGAAGAGGGAAGACGGAAGTGGTGGGTGGAGGCTGAAGCGTGGAATGACAGATGAAGTGTTGGAGGAGGAGGACACGAACAGAAAAAAAAAGGGGGGAAAACTGTAGGAAAGAGAACAAATGAAAGTCAAATGAACACATCAAGGCTGTTTTTCCTCCTCGTCACATTTACATAAAATGCACCAAATTACCTCCCACGAGTGACTAACGCAATCCCAGTAGCACCTGAATGCCCACATGCCTAATTGCCATGTGGATGAGAGTGCTAGAGTTTAACCCCGCGGAGCCCCTGACGTGACTGCACCCTCCACCGTGACATGCCATCACTGGCAAACAAGAGGGGAGGAGGCCGAGGGAAAGGTGGGATTGAGAGGAAAACACAAAAATAAATGGGATATACCATGACCAGTGTTTAGTTTACAACATCTCAATTGCCTCTATGTTACTGTAATGACACTGAGAATCACTGAATGTTACACAGAGCTAAATATGAATATTTAATATTTGATTGTGAAGCATGTTTTTAACACTTTAATATGTTTTCTATGGTTTACTTGTTTCTGACAATCCTAATTTACAAAAAAAATAAAAAATGTAATCAAGTTAGAAAACTGAAATAACTCTTCTCATAGTGCACGTTTAAGTCTACTTCTGGGCTTCTCAAAGTCTGGATGGCAAACCCAGTCTGGCCCAACCCACATCTCAAGTTGTGAATACATTATGGAGTGTAAAGCTTTTATTTTGAAATGTGAGTACAACTGATTAATAAATTGTTAGTGACAGCAATAATTTCCCCACATAAATGTGATTTTAATGTTGGCGTTTTCCCTATCTTGGCCATCGTTGTCATGGCAACGTTAACTGTTGAAGAGACTGCTGTGTTAATGCTGCCAAGTTTATGCTGGAGAATTTTCTATCAGCTCCTAAATCAGAGATACAGAATTCGTCTTGTTTCCTCTTGTACGCAATTTCTACAACTACTACATGTAAGAATATGTCTGACTCAGATATAAGTACGGAGCAGCTGCATGAGTTGTGTCTGCTGTTTCGCGCTCGTACAATCACAAGAAATGTAAAGCTTGTGGTGTAATGCATCAGATTTCTCATTTTACCCTGATGCAACTGACTGAAGGCAAACAATACCATGTAGCCCTCTACGCTCACATGTATTTTGACCACCTGACTGTCCTGACTTCAACAAATGTTGCTTAAAAGCTATACGAGAGTTTGGTGTTGCCAATCGTTCCAAAGCTTTCACCATGAAAAATGGGATTTATTTTTAGAACCACTTGTCTACTGCGACAACCTCATTAATCTAAATGCATGTATTAGTGAATAGCCAGGGTATAGATCTAGACGGTGACCGAGATCTGACGGCAGCTGAATTGGGTTCCAGGAGCACCACAAATCTGGTTTGGTTGCATCATGTTACTGGCATCATTAGAAAACTTTCTGAGTAAGTAAAGTTAACGCTGCAGAGACAAAAGCTGCTTCAGCAAACACTCCAGATGCATAAAAAGATACTGTAAAAAGACGCGTCAGGTTCTAGCAAAGAGCTTGAGTCATGTCAGTGTGGTAGAAAAGAGATATAACTACATGCAGTGAGCATTTGGAATAAGAATATATATTAAACCTATTCACCTATCCTATTACAAGCTCATTTCTCTTCTTTTAGAACATCTAGACCATCATCCTATTTATCTTGTCCGACTTTGCCTTTTAACTTCTAGCTGCCTCTTGTGTTTTGCTCAACTCTCCTACTGGGCTTAATGTTTCTATAGCGAGAAACTCTAAGAGCGCAGATGCTGAACTGATCAGTACATTTATGCAGTTTAATGTATCACTAGGTCAGTGCAGATATGCTTTTCTTCCATATAATATGCAGTGTGGAGTTTCCACTGAATGGAAAGAGTGAAGTGCTGCCAGAGCTGGTTGTGTTTACACGTCAGTCAGCGGCTCTACAGCAGCTCAGAATGGGACTTCAGTGTCTTGCTCTCTCTCTTTCCCCTCGACTCCTGATCTACCCTCTGCTGACCTGTGTTGATCTCTGCATCTCTTTCCCTCCACTCCAGCTCCAGTTCACCACCACTCAGCTGCCACTCTGCCTCTTCATGTCCTCATGTGTTGCAGCTCTCCTGCCTACCTTACGGTGCTTTTCTTTCCACTGAAACTGTTGAGTTGTGGAACTCACATACAGCAGACTTAAATCGTGTCTATCTCCAGCCAAAATGGCCTTGCATTAACTGCAGACTTGAACTGGAGATCATCTTCATCAGGCTGCATCATAAAGAAAGGAAACTCTACTGTACTATGTACCTGTTTCTCTGTATTCCAAAGTTGGATAGAGAACAGATAAAGCAGGTGATGAGAAAAAAAAAAAATCAGCCAGTTTAAAAAGCCGAAGCCTAGGGGACAGAAGAGGCTTTTAATCCCCTTGAAGAGTTCATCCAGGCCCTATTACCGAGCCTCCAGAGTAGGGTTGTGGGGTTAGCTCTGACCCCGCTGGACTGTAGGGGTGGAAGTCTAGGAGAGAAAAGGGGGCTCTGGGACGCAGTGAGCCCAGGATTGAGAGCTCTTCATGGGGTCAGGCAGCCAAGAGGTTCCCCTCCATCCTGCTCTCCACTCTGGTACTATTAACTGGCAGTGTGAAGAGGCACTTTATTTCCCTGCTCTGCATTTGTCTCTCTCTGTCTGAAGCCTGCCTGGCTGCCTGCATGCTAGTCTAGTCTATCGCTGGATGGTTGCTGAGAGGGGTCCTTGGGACTCATCGTATCCAGGATAAAGAGCTCTTTAAGGGGCAAGCAGGTAGTGGAGTGTTCCCCTCAGTCTTAATCAACTTCCACACCTTTTACATCTTCAGAGGGTCTCCGCTGCCCTTATGTCAAGGACCGAAATGCAGATCCATATTTGGCTGGTAAGCCTATGAGACATAAGCTTTAGCAAAGACAAAGGCGCAGGAGCTAAGGTGCTAATATGGGGGTTATGTTATTCAGAGTAAGGAGAGGCAGTGGTCTCGCAGACATTAAAAAACTCAACATTACCGTCACATTCACACCTGTACAACCTGGGGTTCAGATGTGTTTCTCAGGGTTACGTCTCTGCTGGTACTGATCGAGGGGAAAGTGCTTCTATTTGCATTAACCCTGCAGCCTTCCTTGTTACCACTGGTTAGCATTCACCATGTTTACACAGATATTTTTATATTTTAATTCAGAAATTGTATCACTGTCTATTAAGTCAGTATCTCATAACATGATTATGATCAAATGTTTTGCATTAAGTCATTTGTTTTTTTATTGCACTTTCTCTCAAATTCAAAATGAAACTAAATGTATACGCGCCTTGCAGGTGTATCATACACCAGGAGGAACATTTCAGATCTATTTTAATTGTACACTCTGTCACCCTTTCATCATTTAAAACAGTATTGACTGATGAAACAGCACATTATGGATTATGAGTGTATTAAACCTAACGGACAGAGATTTTCATTTCTCCCATACTTCGTCTGCATAACCAAAGGGCATGGGCCAACGATTTATGCTAATCCATTAACATTTCTATCAAGGCCTTGTCAATATCGTGATTAGGAAAAAAAGTTGCCACTAGCCATCATGAGCCTCAGTGTGCTAAGGCTGAAAATGCATATGCAGCTTTTTGGACACTCATAAGTGGATTCAGCTTCGGCATACAGGACATGTTTAAGAGGTCTGATGATGTCAAATCTAATATATAACCATCTAATTATCCACTGCAAACAGTACGATGCATGGGTGCAAAGCTAAAAAAGAATGCATTGAGAGGAAGCACACTTATCTCTTCTCTCACCTCATAATCCGCCCTTCTGGTCTGACACAAGCACAAGACAATCATCTTATCTCCTTTTACCTTTCAGATATCAGAAACCTCCCCATCCCCGTCTCCATCTTCCCTTCATCCTCCCCCTTCCTTCTCCTCCATCTACCCACCAATCAGCTGTTCACCTCTTTTGTCTTCCACGTCGATGGACATGCCCTCACATACATTTATCCTGTGTGAATGTGTGTCTACGTGTACTTATGAGACAGGGCGACTGCCATAACATCACCAGCAAAGAACAAGGGGTCAGTAAAGTTAGACCAGCATCTACATAAAGACACAGCGTTAAAATGACCTGCTGTGACCCATAATGCTGTCATTGTGTTTCAAAGACAGTTAGAGAGAGAAGGAGGGGGAGGAAGAGGGAGAGATTGATGGGGACCGAGACATGAGAAGAGAGACACAGAGGCAGAGAGAATAAACAAACTGTTGTGTTACTTAGCTGCTAGAAAAATGACCTCCTGTTTGAAATGATGGCCTGGTGCTGTTTGTTGTCTGAATGGTCAGAATTCGAAGAAGTACTGTAAAAAAGTTGCAAGAAAGCAAAGTATAGCCTCTTCAGATGGTAGTAAGGATGTTCACTGAGGCAGTTCAACTACCTCTCCATGCTGTCCTTCTGTCTAATCTTCTGTTATTCTCTTCATTTAATACAAAGAAAGATGCTCCCATTACAGAATTGAAGCCATGCTCAAATCATCGTTAATACTCCCAGACAATGAGTTGTAACAACTATGGTGATTCCTTTTTTTTTTTTTTGCCCTTATGTGTTTTGATTGATATGTTTCTTATACATTGTCAGTTCTCTACCTGCTACCCTGTTCCCGCTCCCCTTTACCTTCACCCTAACTGGTAGATGGCTGCCCTCTCTGAGCCTGACTCTGCTGAAGTTTTTTTTTTTTTTTTTTCCCATACCACAGTTGCAAAAGGAGTCCAAAAGAAATTTTAGATTTGTTGGGTTTCTCTGTATAAATGTTATAAAATCTTCACCCTACCATGTGGAGTGCTTTGAGATTATGTTGTGAATTGGCGCTACGTAAGAAAGAGAAAGAAAATAAAGTATGAAAACTGAACTGATATCTTAACAAGTACGGAATGAATTCAATACAGACAATCACGTGTCCCTTTGCCTGGACTGAATTAACTTTTGGGATTTAGAAAACGGTCGTCTGGTAGCATCATCAGGTCAAAAATTCAATCAAAGTTTTTTCAATAATTTGATTTATGACCAGATACCTGCTAAACTAATGGCATCCCCATCAGACCCAGCTGTACTTTGTGTTCAGTGCGAAGCAACACAAACTACTAAAGTTCATACTAACTAGGGCTGCAACTCATAACTACTGTGTTTTCAGAATTTCATAATATATTGAATATTGAAACAAAAAGTTGACTATTTGGACTGTGGAGCTCACAGTTACTTAATTCTTTTTTGAGCTATAAGATTTTATATTTAGCTTGAGTCTGGTTGGTATGTTCTGGCTGACAATAAAGACAATTAAGATGATTGCTGTGTACTTTCGGGCGATGTATATGGGCGGCTGTGGCTCAGGTGGTAGAGCAGTTGTCCTCCAATTGCCAATTTACATGGCAGCTCTGTCAACCATTGGTGTGTGAATGTGTGTGTGAATGAGAAACGCATTGTAAAGCGCTTTGGATAAAAGCGTTATATAAGTGCAGATCATTTACCATTTATATGAGTTTTTGTGTGTGAATTACTGCTACAAACTGCAATTTCTGATATCCAACTTGAATATGCTCAAGTAGATAAACTTGGAGTCTATAACCAGTCGGTGAACTCAGTCATAGAGTCTGCATAAAATCTCTCAGGGATCCTGAACTTGAATTTGGTAACCACTGCTTTAGAAACTTTGTGTTCATAAGCTGTGCTGGTTTGCAAAAAATAACTCACCATTTCTCCTCTCGTCACATAATTAAATGAGTAAAGTATGACGTATTTTTTGTACTTGTCAAATACAGCTTTACACCTTTATCTTTTGAACAACAAAAACCACACAGTACATTTCAGTATGGAGCAGATGAAATAATAAACAAGCGGCCATGCTTTTAGATGTGTACCATTGTCAGAAACATATCTTCAGAAAGAAATTAACATGAAGTAAAAGGACAGAGGGGCCATATATCAAAAGAAGACCCCAACAGAAGAAGTCATTGTTACTTTGTGGCCTCTGTGGCCTCCATTTCCACTCCGGGGTGACACAGCAGTGTGATGTAATTAGAAATGTGTGTGTGTGTTAGAGGTGTAATTAGAGTCATGTCAGTGAGTAAATGTGCTGTGACCCAGACCTCTGTCAGGACACAACACACTGACAGCATCGCACACGCACACACACACACACACACACACACACACACACAGACACACACACACGAATAACCTCTGTGCTGCATTTGACCTGCTCAGTTTGTGCTAAGATCCATGTCAAGTGGATGGATGGTGTACGTGTGTGGATGTGCATATATGGTGTGTGACACATCGGGCCAAGAGGCAGAATGACAGCGGCCAGCATGATCCACAACGCTTTTCTCAAACAGGCTATTACGTTGTTTAATTTGCTCCTTAAATGATCCACTTTAGTCCTTTCCATGACTCCATTCTTCACAACCTCCCTCCCTTTATCATCCCTGTATGTCTAACCCCCCTTATTCCTTCATTTCCTTCATTTCCTGATGTTCTAGCTCTTTTTTTATCCCCTCATCCTATATATTCCTTCAACCAACTGTTCCCGTCACAATCCCTGCCATACTTTTTCTCCCTTTTCTTCCTCTATTTCCCCAATTCCTTCCATCCCAAGGCTTATAGGAGTCATGGTGATTTAGAGAAAACACTCAGGTAGGCAAAGCAAATGTCAGAGCAAATAGTTACTCCCTCAGGAGGGAGAGGAGATGAATCCTTTCTTTTTCATCTCACTGTTTCATTTTATTTTTTATAATGTTACTACAGTCTGCCACCTCATACACTGTCGTAGATACCACCGTGAAGCAGAAAAGCACAATGATATCATATGCGTTGTACACCAAAGGACCGAATTCAGGAAAAAAAACAACAACACTTTTTTTGTTCTGTTTCAACCATTACTTTTGCTTGCTGACTCACACATTTTTACTTTTCTGTTGCTCAAATGCAGTTTTTATCAAAACACATATAACAAATAGCCTGTTCTTACTGCACTCGTCATGTATAATTGTGGGAAAATCAAAATCTATTTTAGCTAGTGACACTTAATCTGAAAAGTTTGATGTGAGAGATCAAGGGTTCCACCTTGACCGATCTGAAAAACATGTATTGGTCATAAGATCTGACTTTTGCTAAGAAAATACTGACAACAATTTGTATTAACAAGACATACTAATACATACATTGATATCAAATACATCGTGTATACTATAACTAAACAATCTTGGCAGAAGAAAAGTGCAGGCCATGAGGTGCTAGCATGAAAAGTGAAATGGATGAAATCAGGTTTGTTGTCTTTATATGACCTTTTTTCTCATCACTCAGGAGCTACCAACTGGTTCTTTAAAATACCATTAAAGTGTCCCAAAGATTACTGAAAAACCGTGAGCATTATTTCCTCTATGGTTCTTTCGCTACATACACAGTAATTGACCACACATCAGCGTCTCAGATGTGGACATTTGCACAAATTCGCAACAGTCGTCTTGTCTTTTTTTCAACTTTTTCAAAGTGGTGTGAATCTAATAATGCCATTGTTGGCTGCTTGGTTCTGCAAGAAAAATACTTTGACAGTCTGCTATGATATGTTACACACATCTTGATGGTATGCAATGTGCGAACCATAATGAATTGGATGATCCCCTGAATTTCTTTCTTTTTTTTTTACCTCTACCATGGGTTAACATGGGTTTAGTTTTAAGTAAAATGGCTTCACACTACTAAATAGATATCTATAAAACGTGGTCGAGACATTAATGGCCCCCCACAGAATGAACTGTCTGGATTTGGGCTGCTCAGATAAACAGTAGGCTACACCTTCATTTAAATAGACCCGTACATTGGCATTGCACAGGTGACAACACAGTCTGCAAATAACACAGAGTCATCCGGCAATAAAGTTGAACTACACTCAACTTTTTGTGCAAAGCAACCTCATCCAGCAAGGTGATTTATTGGTCGTGTCAATGCCATGGTTAATAGCACAGTTAATGAACACTGCTAAAACTTCAGGTTAAGATAATATTGGAACATCTGATTTAATATCTCTCTATCTCTCCGTCTCTGATTGCTCCCAGGAGGGCCTGTACTTGCTGAAACAGTTGTTCTTGCCCATGAGGCAGCATCATTAATGGTGCATGGACAAGCAACAGCTATCATAATATTATGATCCATAACTACAGATGGTGAGAAAAAGAAATGGTGGGTGAGAGAGACAAAGAAAGAGCGAGGTGGAGAGGGACATAACGGCAGCAGACCTCAGTGAATTACACTTGCGTCTTTCCATTCTCCCCGGCTCTATTCATCTGGGGGTGATCTAGGACGGCATGCATCCTATGAATTATAGAAACGAGCCCATAATAAAACGATAAATATATTTCTCAAGGAGAGCCACCAAGGCATTAACTGAGACATTAGCATAGGCTGTGTCCGCTCTCTGTGTAACACGGGGATTAACTAACAGCATGCATGTGTTTGTGTACTGTATGGTGGCTGTGCACTGAGACGAGGAGAGAGCGTGCGTGATTGTAATGATGAGCATTTACATGAGTGAGTTTGTGCCTGTATCTGGAATTACGTGCGTTTGTTGTTTATGTGCATGCGTGTGGCATTTGTATGCCCTAGGTGTGTGTTCTGTGAATCTAAATGTTCGGTTTCAGTGTCTTTAATAGACATTTACATGTGTATAGGTGTAGACACATGGTTTTATGCTGCTGTCTGGCGTGTGTGTGCTCTGGTGTGTTCCTATATAAATACATAGGGAGCATAGGAAAGGCTCCACTCTATAAATAAGCCCCCCTTTACAGAAACCCAGTGCCATTTAAATGCATGCTGATATGGAATTAAGTCTGCTTGTGGCCTCAACATGAAGAGGAAACATATTTATCCCTTATAACAATGCAAATAACATATTTACAGCTGGTTAACAATATAAACCACTGGGATCATCTTATGAGTTTTTCTTCCAAGTCCAGTAAATAAAATCACCTCATTAGCATACAGCATGTAGTGTATCTGGAATGAATAACACTTAACTCCTGTGTGGTGTCATCATTTACAGCAACCTCTGCAATGGCTGCCAAATACCTTCATTATGTTACATTATTATATGTGCATATGGATGATAACTGGAGATATATACAGGCTATGCTCGTGTGTGTGAGCTCGGTAAAGTACCGTTTCACCCTTAAATAATTCTACTGCTTAGTGAAAGAGGGGCAGTAATGAATTGAAATGTTTCTTTAGGTCTCTGTAGGAAATATGTCACTTTGTGGTAGCATTCATTTCCACACAATACATGCACACATAAAGCACAACATTAAAACCACCTGAGTAATACAGTTTAGCTCCCCCTCATGCTGCTAAATCTGGGGTAGTGGGGTGAGGCCTCTGTGGATCAGACTAGTTCCTGCACATGAAGAATCTACTGGACTGGGATCTGACGAGTTTGAAGGCTGGCTGAGATCTTTGTTGTGTTTCTCGAGCCATTTCTGAGCAGTGTTGGTGGATTAGATTGTCCTGTTGGGACAGGGGGCTGCAAGGTGGCTCGGTGGTTAGCACCGTTGCCTCGCAGTAAGAAGGTTCGCGTCCCGGTGAGGACACCCGGGATCTTTCTGCGTGAAGTTTGCATGTTCTCCCCGTGCAGCGTGGGTTCTCTCCGGGTTCTCCGGCTTCCTCCCACACATTCCAAAAACATGTTGAGGTTAATTGGTGATTCTAAATTGTCCATAGAGATAATGGACGGATGGATGTTGGGACAGGCCACTGCCATGGGCGGCTGTGCTTGGTCTGTAACTATGTTTAGGTGAGAGGCACATGTCAAAGCAGCACGCCCATCTTAAATCAGATGGTCAATACTTTTTAATTTACCTGTCGGTGGTTTTAATTTTGTGGCTGAGTGGTGTATATTTTATGAATTACACATTCCTGCCAAACGTCCTGCAGGCATTGAACGTGACACGACATTAGTTATCAACTGCTGTATTGGTTAGATAGTCAGCAGTTTGACCTACCGGATGTATGCTGCAATTATAACCCAGCACATTTCACATTTATACTTTAATAACATGTGCCAACCATCGTGTCAACATAGTTAAACCTAGTACCAAAGCTTTGTATGAATGTACTTTACTAGTTTGGGTAGTTCTTTACTAATTTGCCACAAAATTATGCTTTTTTAAATCGCAGTATAGTGGCTCCAGAACAAGATGCACAGTTCTCTCACCAAGCTCACTAAATAAGTTGCAAAAATCCAAATATATTATTAAAAATGGCGAGCAAACTTTTTTTTGATGGACTGGTTTTTTCCATCGTAAAGCAGAGATGTGGATGCCTATGTTCACCAGTCCCTAATGGTATTTTTTTTTACTATATACATACAGTCTTTCCCGTGAGGTGTTAATTAAAGAAGTCCCATTTTTTCTGTCCCACCATCAATCTAAACTCTTCTAAACAGTAGGAAGGAATGGAAGTCTCTCCATCGTTTCCTTCCTCCCTCTCCTCCTCTTTCTTGTCTATTTGCAAGACTGCCTTATTAGCTCTGCCGCTTCTTATCCTCACTAGATGAAGCCCCAGTCATTTTTCTGTTTGTCCGTACATGCCTGTGTGTGTACAGTACTAGCCACTTTGCCACCCCATCAACTGAACATCTCTCCCTAGTTTGTGTCTAATGAGCGATGAGCGCAGCACAGCTACTAATGACATCTTTGTGTGTGCGTGTGTGTGAGTGTTACTGTATATATATTGAGTGAGTGTGTGTGTGTGTGTTTTAAGCGACCAAGACGCTAGTTAGCAGTGTGGGTGTGTCTCGTAGTAGCAGGTTTTGATTCGACGCGTCCCTGATGCAAGGCACGAGAGGTCGCGGGGTCAGGCCAATTACTTCCTTGTTGAGAGATGTCTGCTCTTTGATTCGTCGATTCCAAAGGTTGCTGGGGCTCTGAGGGTTCTGCACGGGGTGTGGGGGGGCTGCTGAGCGCCGATTAAGGAGGTGTTAATTGGAGCATGTTGTTTGCACCAGGCAGGGATGTGTGTGCGGTGCGTCTACACTAAGTGATTGCATCTGTGCTAATTTAGCATGCATTATAATACGCTGGTGTGTTTATGTGCAGTATCCGTAGAGAATAACTCTCGTGGACAGCGGCGAGTACACGTCTGCTCGACTTGTGGCATTGTGTTTTTCAAATTCCACAGTGTGAAGAATATTCCTTTTTCATTCTCCTCAAGATACAAAAGAAATGTCCCACTGAAAGTCTGCCAAAATCCACTCTCTCAGGCAACAAGACACACTTATGTCAGCCATATTGGGGTGTGTCTGCAGTTGGAGTTGTTTCTATTGTGTTTCTACATATGTTCACATCAGTTCCAGCCAGCCACAGTCTGCTACACCGTGCAATACACCTCATGTCCAGCTGGACACTTTAACCTGTGTTTCTATTAATTTCATCATTACTGGCTATATGTGTACTTGCGCTCGTTATTGTGTGTACTGTACATGTACAGTATGTGTACTGCCCCTCAGTGTGGCTGTCATCAGGAACGGACAATTTGCCATGAAATGAGCTTTGAACCACACACATCAGTAGCTGTGTGTGTGTGTGTGAGTGTGTGTGTCGTCAACACAGCACAATTTGCTGTGTGTGATGAGGTATTGAACTGGACAGCTTCTCACTGGGCTCGTTTCACTTGTCATAAAACATACTCCCTTTATTGGCCTGGCCATCCACACACACACACGAAGCACTTAGTGGCATGCACCCCCCTTTAATCCACTTCTAACAGAACAATCTCCTGGGTTTTGACTTGTACTATTCAGTGTGTGTGTGTGTGTGTGTGTGTCTGTGTGTGTGTGTGTGTGTGTGTCTGTGTGAGCTGGCCGGAATCAATGCTGCGTTGTTGTCAAGAAAGTGTGTATTTAAACTACAGGGCAGTCCAGGGAGCAAGAAGATGGAGAGGGGATTGGAGGAGGTGGAGAAGGAGGGGAGGGATGAGATATTTAATGCGTTTGCTGCACTTGCTGTTAAGTAATGATTCCCATATCCACCAAAGCCCTAGAGGGGAAACTTGTTCATGTTCACAAATCACAACTGAACTGCAAGAAAGAAAAACACATTGGCAATTCATTTTACTGTGCCTACACATATGTATTTATCTCTGTTACAACCTAAATAAGGCGGCTTTATCCACACATAGGAAGTGATCTGAAATCACAAGGTGCTCAGTTTGCAGAGGCTCTTCAAAAGGTCACCTTTGAGAAGCCTGTCAGTGAAGCATAAGAAGATTAATGTCTTCATTATGTAACTGAACATTATAAAGGAGATACTGTTTGCAAAACAATATGCAAAATAATCCAGTAACCGTGGCAAAGCAAGAGCAACTCTGATTCCACAAGTTAGCATCAGGATCGATGGAGGAATATTACAGAGAAGCGGTGTTGGCTAAGGTAACGTTGATCTAAATTCAGTTTTACCTTCTATGAACTGTACAGTTTGATCCACCTCAAACTGCTGGTGTTATACTTCTGCACTTCTTGAACACAATCACGCTTTACAGAAAACATTTCACTTCATATAAGAGTAAAAATGAGTGTGTGCATGTCAAAAATCATTTGGGTGCATCAGCGAGTGACGGTTTTGACCTATAGGTTAGGAAAATTAAACATAAATGACTAAATTCAAACACCAATTATCAAAAGCAAAAATGAGTGGGAAAAATCTAATATTCAGATAATGTTAGATCCATCCATCCATTATCTATACACCGCTTAATCCTCATCAGGGTCGCGGGGGGGCTGGAGTCTATCCCAGCTGACTCAGGGTGAAGGCAGGGGACACCCTGGACAGGTCACCAGTCTATCGCAGGGCTACACTTAGAGACAGACAACCAAGTACACTCACATTCACACCTACGGACAATTTAGAATCACCAATTAACCTCAACATGTTTTTGGACTGTGTGGGAGGANTTTATCCACCTCAAACTGCTGGTGTTATATTTTTGCACTTCTTGAACACAATCACGCTTTACAGAAAACATTTCACTTCATATAAGAGTAAAAATTAGTGTGTGCATGTCATTTGGGTGCATCAGCGAGGGACGGTTTTGACCTACAGGTTAGGAAAATTAAACATAAATTACTAAATTCAAATGCCAATTATCAAAAGCAACAATGAGTGGGGAAAAATATAATATTCAGATAATGTTAGATGATGCAGATTTTTACCTGGGCCTCTTGTTTTTACCACTTAAAGTGACAAACTTTGCAGTCAGCAGGTCACATCAGATGTAAAATCTATTAAATTTGCCCATTTTCCCTACAGGAGCACTTTAGAGTTGCAAGTGGATTTGACTTCCTGTGGTTCCAACTTCTCTTTAGTTTAAGGAGTCATGTTTTCACAGTGTGTCTAATAATAGCAGATAATTATCAAATAATCCATGCAGATGAAAAAAAAAAAAAGGCTTTTGAGCTTGACATCCAACATTTAGATCACATAGCTCATGAGAAATAACGTGTGTCACATCAGAAGTCACTGGTTAGAAGCAGTTCAAACAGAGCAGGAAAGTGAAAAAAGACGAAACAAAAGAATGGAGAAAAAAACAGGTTTGGTCAACTGATGGAAGGAAGAATGAAGGGATAAATTTACAGATTAAGAAATGAGAGACACAAAGACCAGACGATTGTTGACGAGAGAGGAAGGAGGTGTGAATAACCTCAGGCCACGATGAACACGATGCACACACTGATACATGGAAAGAGGAAGAGACTGATGGATGGACCGTGAGCGGTTTGCACAATGAGAGATAAAAGAAGAAAAAGCAAAGAAAGAAAGCATCATTATCTGACGCGAGTCACTGGATGTCTTTCTACTCACTGTGGCCGCCTCAGGGAAACAGATATTACACAGACAAGGGTTTCTAATAATTACCTATAATAAACATAGTGAGGTGCTCCATCTTCACTGCATTACAATTAGAAAATGGCGCCATGCTTTAACGTTTTTGTGTACTTGTTCTTAAAGTATCTCTTTCATGAATTCTACACAAAAGACAAATAAAAGCTTGTTGTTGTTGTGTTTCATGCTTAAGTCAAAACTACAATAAGACGATAAGCCACTGACCAACTTGATTTTGATATTTAATTTGTTTGGTTTGTGTATAAATGACATATGCCAGGGTTCTCGCCAGCGTTATAATGACCCGTTACGCTGCTGCCTGAAAAAATTAGGCTGCAAATTGTTACGCGGTTTTCAAGGGTATGTCGCGGAAAAAATTTAAACGAGCGCTGATGGAGTTTCTCTACTATTGTCTTCACGGCTAACCGTTAGCAGCATTCGTTAAGACACCCCCTGGCAAGGACCCTGTATGCCGACTTGTTGATTAACAATTTCTTTTTCTCATGTACTATTGAATCAACTGCTAGACTTTTGCTCAAATTCTGAAACAATCCAATTCCTGCCCTAAAAGTATTTTACACATTTTGTCATAGTTGTGAGAAAAGAGTCGTATAATCAAAAATAGGAATGACCAAGATCGCATAATTACTATACAACTGTTGCTAGTGTGGCGTGTTTAATTCTTCAAAATGTAAAACTAATATGCGAGCCCCTGTTTGCACTGTTTTGACAAGGCTCAGTTTCAGTGTATGTGAAATTCTTCAGTGTCAAAGTAGTTCAGTGATAGTTGTCAGTACATCTAGTGGGACATAGGAACTGCTAAGAGTTAATTTAGTGTGCTTACAGTGTTCTATATATACTCTGGATTATATCAGTACTTATACAGTAGAACACACTATGTAAAAAATATACATCTAATGGCAACAAGTCTAAATTATTTGTAAGAATTGTACACATTTACTTTAAAATATGTTTATAATCTAAATACAATAGAATGAATTGCTGTATGTTTCAACTCTGGAGCCCTACAGCCCCCAAACTGAGAGGATGAAAAGGGGAACAAGTCCATCTTTTTTTTCTGTTTGTATCTGTATCTGTGTGGGGTGGGCTTTGATAAATGCAACACTGCTGCATGCACAACATGTGATCAACAGCAGGCGAGGAGACACCTGCACAGACACACACACATACATGCAGAAAAGCGTGCATGCTTATACTTTTGCAGACCTCACAAAAAGCACATACATAAATAGAAATATTGACCAAGAAGAACATGCTACACACACACACACACACACACAGGCAAAAATAAATAAGTAAATAAAAATACATGAACACATACTACATCATAATACGGCAGATCCATGTTTGCCCACCTGAAAATATTAAAAGACGCATATATATAGACAAAGAATTTCCTAAACACACAAATCCGAGACTTTCTTCTCCGAGGTAGGTCTGCTCCTCTGGTACCTCCCCTCACTGCCCCGACAGGACCATTCATCCATCCTTTCTCCCTCCCTCAGCACCTACCGCTTTATTTATTTATTCACTGGCTCACGGCCGGTTTGTTTTTTAAGCAAGACAAATTGAAAGGAATAAAAGTCCGGGCTTGTACAGGCTGCTGCTCCTATTGCCTTTGTGTCAAAAGGCTGCACGCTGGGTTATGAATCATGGTGGATGCAAGTGTGTGTGTGTGTGAGTGTGTGTGTGTGCAGGTAGTTAGTCCCATATGTTATCTAAACCTCACAGCTGGCTGCATTTTTACAGAGGTTGGTTAGTCTCTAACTGATACACAACAAGCTAAGCAAAGGTTCACTGTAACCTCTCTTACACACTACTGCAGTTCAGGAGGTTCGCTTTAAAGCTCCGTTCACGACAATCCAACTTCACGCCCAGAGCAGTATAACAACAGCTTGTGCATTTGTTTATCCAGTAAAAGAAGAATCATAAATTCAGGAGCAGCGCAGAAAGTAAGGCTTACTGTTTGTACAAAGGCGTCAGGTGGAGGTTGCAGCAGATTGATGAATACTGTAAAAATAGTTTAAATCTGACACACAAGACAAGTTTCAACATCAGAGTTGGTTTCTTTTAACCGTGAAGACGATATTCGCTAACATTAACCACATTGATTTAATTTTCTGAATCTGAAGTACAAACAATAGCAGATTATGGCACCAGATCAGCACATATAAGTCGTTTTGGGTGCAAATGTTTTACATTTTTGAATGTCTTTAATGCTGCAGGCTATGGGACTGTGGTTTGTTTTTCAGTCTAAACTGTGGACAATCTTAAGTGAGATCTTTTAACTAACCTTCCTGTGTATAGCCGTGTTTCCATAGAATTGTCAAGTGAATTTTGAAGCAAGTAAGAAAATGCTCATTAGGCTTCATTCAAACAAGTAGGCTACGTATCTCTATGACATGGTGGTGAAGGCTATGTTATGAATGTCTGTAAGAAACAAGCGTTACAAATCATATACTTTGCCTTTTCACTTTCACTAGGTATTAAAGTTTCCCTTATGAAATACTGTTGCATGCAGGATGTACACAACTAGGACATAATACTTCTTCATAATACTGCAGATTAAACTCTGAAAGTCTTGCTCATATGTCCGTCACAGGCTGTCGTGCAAAATGAACTGTAATCTGTCTGCTCTGGTCTTCTCAAGCTCTATCTTCCACCGTGCAGAGGATTATGGGTCAGAATGGCCACTAAAGCATGCTGGTTGCATGTTGCAAAATCTGACGGGATATAGGAGATTTCCTGGTATTTTCAGCATTCTGACTTACTATGCATTAGCACATTTAGATCTTTCTCTGGTATACTACGTTGTACGGTCACTGGAACGCACCCTTGTTGTTTGCCAACCACTAAAAAACCTTGAAGATGAAGAAGAAAAAAACACACCTTCGACCATCTATGAAAGAAAAATGGAGAGAAGTCTTCAGAACGTGTTTTAAGCTGGACAAGTTGAAATCATTCTTTCACGTCACCTGGACATGTTTCATGCCGTCCAGAGACGAAGACAACGAAAGAATCAGAAACATGGCAGAGAGAAGGAGAGGACCAGCAACAACGTGAATGAATAACAAAGTCCATGTTGGCCACAGTGTGGAGGAGTGACTGGAGGCATGTCCCAACACCTCTGGACCTCCAGCAGTCGTAACACAGATGAGAAATTTTTAACTTTCTCACACAGCTTCTCAATAGTGCCTCAATTCTCTTAAAGAAATAGTTTGTTTTGTTTGAATTGTGGTTGTATGAGGTCCTTTTTCATAGTCAGCGTACTACCTTAAATTCATGAGTTAAATTTTCACTGGTTAGAAGTTATTTTAAAAAAACACACACAAAACGCATCAACTCTTGTTCAAAAATTTCAAAACCAACACTTCAAAATACATATAAGGACACATTATGGGAACATGTCTTGTATATCTGTTTCCAGTGTGGTGTGCCTCCACCCAACAGACATGCATTGATAGCAGTGACCAATAAGGGCAGCACAGTCTTCTTAAACTTTATCCAGCCTCAAGAAATCTTCCACAAATGTTGCTGTAAATAGTCCAGTTATCCGTGTTCATCTCCAACCAAACACACACACACACTTACACATACAGTACAGCATGCGAACCAGGATCTTTATATCTCTGTCAGCACAACCTGAAATAAGCTATTTTCTTCAAGAGGTCAGCTGGGAAAAACAAAAAACCAACAGTGAGCAGCACCGAGTGTGTGTGTGGCTGCTGAGAGCACTGTTAGATGCGCTGTCACACACTGCTTTCATATCTTAGTGTGTATCTGCGTGACTGACGAACTGGAAACAGAATCAGAGTTTGTGTGTGTGTGTTGGTGTGTGTTGGTGTGTGTTGGTGTGTTGGTGTGTGTGTGTGTGTGTTTAGGTGAGTGAGTGACAGAGTGGAAACAGAATCAGAGGCCTGGCTGTGAAAGACAAGCTGAGTGGAAGCATCTGGAACAAAGAGAAGGATCCATCAATCACGGCTGCAAATGCCACCACTCACTCTCTCACGTGCACACAAATATATCTATTGTACACAAAACGCACAAAAACACATCACACAGAGTGAGCTCCACCAGTCAATGAGGTCAAATGTTATTCATGAATATCTCGTCGAACTAAAACTTCACTTCTCACAATGTAGTGATGGTTTGAACAGTTCTGCAACCAAAGTGTGTTCTTTTCTTGTGAGAATTTGTGAGAACAACTTGATTTAGGTGACTTCTCACACTGGTTTATTTTTACTTGATCTGTTGAGGCTTGTTTGATCGTGGCACAGTTGTATCGTATTTCTATAAACATATTTACAGTAATAAACTTGAATTTAATCATTTTATCAATGAAATAGCACTAAACGTGCCAAATTACGATCATGTATTATGATGTCAATTACAGTTTTTAATGGCGATTTACGGTTACCTGTTTTTCACATTAGACAAATGAATTGTATTTTGTAATTTCAATATTTTGGGGTATTCAAAAAATACTTTAAAACAAAAAAGATGTTTAAAATAAATAATAAGAAGAAAAATTCCGCAAAATTCCAGATTTTCTCCAGCGTCGTTTTCTGAAGTGTGGGAAAATAACTACCGCTTGCTATAGGTTAAGATGAAATTTTGGGGGGAATCCCTGTTTTTCAAGTTTAGTCTGGGTTTGGTTTGGTACAGGGCTACAAGGTGGCTCTGTGGTTAGCACCGTTGCCTCGCAGCAAGAAGGTTGCCGGTTCGCGTCCCAGTGAGGACACCCGGGATCTTTCTGCGTGGAGTTTGCATGTTCTCCCTGTGCAGCGTGGGTTCTCTCCAGGTTCTCCAGCTTCCAAAAACATGTTGAGGTTAATTGGTGATTCTAAATTGTCTGTAGGTGTGAATGTGAGTGTGCTTGGTTGTCTGTCTCTAAGTGTAGCCCTGTGATAGACTGGTGACCTGTCCAGGGTGTCCCCTCCTCCTCCTCATATGAGCTCCTGCTGCAGTGGGAATATCCGGCCTGGGCAAATAGGGCACATGTTCAACCAGGTGAATTATCAGGGCACCTCAAAGTTCTACTGTTTTGACAGGTATTTTTAACCTCCTTTCATAACTCCATAACTTTCTAAAAATGTCCATACAAGGTCACGGGGTAACTGCTAAGGGATCAACAAAAGTAGCACATCAGAGGAAAATAGTAACATTTCTTTCAAGTACAATTCAAAGAATAGAGGTACCATTAACTGGGTAGTTTAACTTGTCAATTTAGAAATATTTTATAACCTACACAAGTACTTTGACAGTTGCTGACACTTTATTTGACCTCAATTATAAATGAAAAAATAAGCTACCAATGTTACTGCAACGCTTCGACTGAATTCCTTATAAAATTGTTGCAGCAAAGATATTCACATTTAGCAGAGAGGCAGAACGATGGAATATAATGGAAATTAAAAACAAAACTAAAGTAGCACCTCCACAGAGGGACCAGTGGACCCTAAAGCACAACATCACAAACCCCCAGAGACGACACATCTTGTCATCCATCATAGTTTGTGGTGTGAGAGTGCCGTCTACACCTTGACCAGACCAGTGCATTGTTCTGGCAGGATTATCTCCCTCGCTGCATGTCGTCTGAGTCATGATTTGCGGAGAGAAGACTGCGGAGGTTAGAAAGGGGAGAGGGAGCGAATAGGAGGAAGAGGAGGAGGAGGAGGAACGGGAAGAAGAGCGCAGAGAGGGAGGAAAAAGAAACAGAGGAAGCCCTGGAGTGTAACTCAATATAGGAGAAAGTGTCACGTTGACAAATGTAACACTGTGTGATCTATTAGTTATACCACTGACTATGTTAAACAGCTGCCCTGCGCTTTGGTGTTGGTTCACACACACACACACACACACACACACTCAGTGTAGCGGCCATCTCTGTCACTGGCTGCCAATGGAGAGGGAATAACAGTTGGACAGCTTGCTTGTGACGGAAAACGTGGGAAAGCTAATTTAGTCTGGTGGATTCTGCCTCTCTCTTTCTGTCTATTGCTCTCTCTCTCTCTCGTGCTTATGTTGGAATAAACAAATATTTGTTCTCATTACTAATTAAACAGCAAGAGAAAGTGCATAGAGGGAAATTGACGACACTCTCGTTCATGGACACACATTTACCCACCAGGCTCTGTGTCTTCAGGCTCTTGTTTCTTAAAAAAAAAAGAAAGGAAAAAAAAAAGAATGTGTGTTAGTGTGTGTGTGTGTTGTGATTTATGAGCAGCGTTTCTCTGTTGCTGTTGTAGCATCCACCTGTAAGCCATTCATAAAGCAAGCAGCTGAATAATGAATGGCTGGTGTCTGGGGCCGGGCTAGGCTACGCTGTGCCCTGGTGACTGTTTTAAATGAATAGGAATTAGTGGGCCAGAATGGAGCGCCGAGCCCCGGTCTGTGTTTGTGTGTGTGTGTGTGTGTGTGTGTGTGAGAGAGTGAGGGAGAGGTTGTTGTTTATAGGCACAAGGGATGGCCATTTATCAGGCGGCCGCCATGTTGGCAAGAGTGTAAGGGTTGCTGCGTTTGGACTACGGGGCATTTAAAGGGAAATTACAGTTTGGTACGTTTGTGTTCAGTTGATTGTTAAGATTTGGGAATGTGGCAGAATCGTTGAAAAGCAGTCACATGAGGCAAGAAACATGACTGTTTAGGTAGTGACAGGTTTTGAAGGTCTGAATTCATTTATTTGTACCCTTATATATTGCTATTGCCTTTGAAGAATGTTACAAATTGCTCTAAACTCTTGTGCATTTTGTGTTCCTTGTCCAGACACTAGATTTTAAACCAGTTTGGTACAGGTTTGGCACACAAGGTCCAAACAGAAAAGTGCTCCACTTGTTGGACAATGCAGAACTATTTGTGCCTTCAAAGTAGAAGAGTCCGTGTAAATGCTCCTTTCTTGTATTCATGGCCCTGTAAGAGGAATTTTCTGAAAGCTCAGAGTTCATAAGTTGTGATATGATTGCATGACTGTCTTGGACTACCAAAGTTGATTTTTCAGTACATGGTAGGTTAAGAAACAGTACTATCATTCAGACAGTCTTATGAGTTTATGTTGTCTGAGGAAAATCTTGGTATTTTCAGCGGTCTCATTATTTCCTAAATCAACCCTGTCTATCCAAAAATGTGTTCCTATACACCTTAATGCCGAAGAAATGTTGATTAGAAAAGTATTTTTTAAATATGTATTTATATTACAAAAAGGGCTGCAAGATGGCTCCGTGGTTAGCACCGTTGCCTCGCAGCAAGAAGGTTGCCGGTTCGCGTCCCAGTGAGGACACCCGGGATCTTTCCGCGTGGAGTCTCCATGTTCTCCCCGTGCAGCGTGGGTTCTCTCCGGGTTCTCCGGCTTCCTCCCACAGTCCAGAAACATGTTGAGGTTAATTGGTGATTCTAAATTGTCCGTAGGTGTGAATGTGAGTGTGCTTGGTTGTCTGTCTCTAAGTGTAGCCCTGTGATAGACTGGTGACCTGTCCAGGGTGTCTCCTGCCTTCACCCTGAGTCAGCTGGGATAGACTCCAGCCCCCCGCGACCCTAGTGAGGATTAAGCGGTGTATAGATAATGGATGGATTGATAGATGATGGATGGATATTACAAAAAGACATAATTTGGCAGAAAATATGTTTTCCTACTAAATTACATTATACAAACATTAGCTTCCTACGCTGTTTAGCTTCTAGAAACTGGCAGTACTTCATGTTGCTATTGCATATCAATACAAGCATGCAGGGCCTTTAACACACCATCAGTTTAGCCAAACTCGAGAGAATGAATTCAAAAACGTGACATTTTTTACCCTGTCTGCTTTCAATTTAAAGTGCACATGCTCAAACACACAACATTAGAGAATAAAAAGTTATGACCCACAGTTCTCTAAAAAATGCCAAATATATATATAAAATAAGGCCAAAATTGCAATACGCCGGTATTTCCCTTTAAATGGGTGTGTGAGGGAAGGTGGGATAAACTAATGGCCGTGTTTGTGTGTTCTGTATCTGTGATAATGTGACATGATTTTTTTTTTTTCGCCACTAACAAGTAGAGTTATAAATTAGTATTTCAATTTAGCGGGAGTTAGAAATAAGTAGAAACAGTCTCAACTGTGAGAAGTCTAAGTAGTGCAATAAATCAGCGCTGCCATTAATGACTCCACCTCTCCAATGAGTGACAACTAATGAGTAGTTCATTACTTATTTATGCACATCTTCATGTGCAGCAACAGTTTGTGAGGATATCCGAGAGTTATGGAGATTTCCTTCTGTGCATTTACGCTCTAACTTAGTCACTGCGATAACACACACACACACATACAAACACATATGCCAATTGGCAGCATAGTGGTCAACAGGGAAACACTCCAAACCACTAATGTCACATTCACTCTCCGCCTCTGTGTATTGTTGTAAGGTTTAACTATGGGAAAGTGTGATGCCAGGGCATTTGTGTCTCCAAATTGGCTCGTTTGTTGCTTTGGCTGCTCTCATCTGCCATTCAGCTCCTGTGGTGCTTTGGTTCAAATGGACACTGCACAGTGAGGCAAGTGGAACAAAGTTGAGAGTCTGAAATAACAATTGCTCTGTAAAAATAGTGGAGTGCTTTGTGTCAGAAGACTGAGGCTCAAATATTTATTAATATGATTGAATATAAACATGACAAAAGGGAAAAAATGTTGTGTTTTACCTTATTAATGTTAAGATCTGGTCAATCTGTAACAGTTTGAATTTAATTAGAATGGATAGCTACCGTACAACAGGGCTCTCAGAGAGAATGTACATTTTTGTCTTGCAGTATTTGTGTACATTTGACTGCAGGGGTGTTTTTCAAGTCCGTCTTTATTTGCCCCAGCTTATGCTCGCAACCTACACAATGAGTCAACCCTGCTTCTTGGAATTCCATTTATATACAAGTCATTTGCAACAGAAAACACATTTCAAATAAATCATAACTGTCATAACTGTGACTAGATAACATTTATGTGAAGCTTGTGGTGTTTTTTAACTTAAGCAAATTGCAAATATGTTCAGAAATAGCATTTTTATACATGTCTAATCATTAAACTAGCACTTGTAAGGACTAAAGAATTCAACTTTTTATGTTTATGTTCGGCGCTACAGACTGGGTTAAGGTAGGAGTTATGTATACTGAAAGGTGGAATCTGCAACACAAAGGTTCTGATTGATTATTTTTATCCTGTGATGAAACATTTTTATTCTGATGGGGCCGGTCTCTGATAGGATGACAATATCAAAACACAAAATTGGGATACTATCTTTAAATAATGACTTCCAAAGACTTGGAGAATTAATGGAAAGGTGCATTAAATGTTCTAATTCTAATGACAAATAGTGGCCCAACAAATTACATAGCAAATTATCACCTGCCTGAGACTCTTTAAGTCTCCCCTGAAAATGAGCCCCATTCTTTCCTTGTGAATGTGAGCGTCTCAGCGCTGCCATCACTACTGACAACAGCCGTGATGTATTTTGGGGAGCCGAGTGAAAACCCAGGCGGTGATGTGAGCGTCCACAGCAGCAGATGTGAGCATGTGTATGTATGATCCCAGTTTAACAAGCACCATCTGCCGCAATCACCGTCCCTCTGCATGTGTGTGACCTCGGCCCAGTGCAGCTAACAGTCAAACAGCTAGCAGCCAATGACCTTTTCTTCTGTCTGGAGGCACACGCTCAATCCATCCTACAGTATGTGCACTGACACACACTGAAACACACACACACACACACACACACAGTGCACACGGTCTGTTGCTTCTCAGGCATTGTGACAGCTGTCAGTCAGTGCTTGTGCAGTGTTGTGGTTTAGTGGTCCGTGTGATCAGATTGGTAGACAGACAACGTACGGACCACGTTAGGACAATAACAACCCTTCAGGACATGATCTCTGAATACCAGTTTGTGGATGTGCATATATGTGTGTGTGTGTGTGTGTGTGTGTGTGTGTGTGTGTGTGTGTGTGTGTGTGTGTGTGTGTGTGTGACCCCTCTGGCTGCGATGCTGTGAATACCAGTGTGACGACTGCCAACCCAACTTGATTGACACATCTGGGCTTAAACAGGACAGGACACACAGGCTCGGCAAAAAAAAAGAAAACAAATACACAAGTAATCAAATATTCACTCTGGACAGGATGCCAACCTTCTGAAGCCATTTTCATGCCGAGTTTTTTGGCATGATCCAGCTGTCAAATCTCCACTGGTGGGAACAAACTGATGATGACATAAGTCAAATATCTGTACCTCATCTTTGGTTTATATTCAGTAACAATGAAAAAGGCTGAGGCGGTCACTGCTGTGCAACACACGCACAACATCTTTTGGGTGGGTGCTCACGAGGAGCAGCAGCTGGCGTGTAGACACTCGTGGTGGCGTGCAAGCTGTGCCGCGCACTTAGAACCAGCTGTTCGCTTCGTGGGCAATAGCAGCTAAGTACCTGGTCAATTTGATAGTTTTTAAATATGGTAACGGTGATAATGACGCTGACACATAATAATAACAACATGATCTCCTTTTGGATACACAAGACAAAGAGCAGCTGTCTTTACTTTCAAAACAATATTCATTATCTAGATAAATACAATCATATGCAAGCAATTCAAACGCAGTCATACAGTCAAGTCAAGAGTCCGAATTTGCTTTTAAATTCAAACTGGACTCAAAGTCATGAGTGAAAATCCTGTTTAACGCATTCAGCCACTACATTCTTCTCCCACCATGGAGTCAATAATGTTAGGGTTAGGGTTCCCACTGGATCTGGGTGAAAAACCTTGCGATTGCTAATATCTGCCATCATGTTTCAAGTTCTCTATAGACTGAAAACAGAGCCAAGAAGAAATGCAGAAGTCTAGTTTCCACTCAGCTGCAAGGTGGATCGGTGGTTAGCACCGTTGCGTCACAGCTAGAAGGTCGCCGGTTTGCATCCCGGTGAGGACACCCAGGATCTTTCTGCGTGGAGTTTGCATGTTCTCCCCGTGCAGCGTGGGTTCTCTCCACGTTCTCTCCGGGTTCTCCTGGTTCTCCGGCTCACTCCTCTCCCCTTACTTTACACAACCCGTTGGGACTGGTTTGGCGACTTAAAGCTTCAGCTTACATTTTTTTTAGTGGATTGCAATTTCATTGAACCAGAATTTATTTTACAACCTTAGACCACACATTTAAAATAAATAAGGAGGCAACTAACAACACCCAGTTTCCTTAATATCTTTTAAACAAAGCACAGTGACAAGACGTCTGCACTCGTACGATTTGACTCAATGTGACTTTCACATGAATTATGAGTGAACAACATTATATCACATGCAGAGTACTTCCCTCTGTTTAATGACCCATCACTTCTAACATAGGCTCACTGTGACACCAGCACTGAGCTAAATCCTATTATTTATAACTCAGTGTCTTGTCATATTATGCAGATGTTAAACACACTGCATTAACACAGACACCAAAATCTATGCCTGAGTCTAGCGCATCAACTGAAGTCTTACCCTCTCTGTGCTGATTTTTCTCAAATTATCATTACTTAACACGTGTGTTTATTAATAACACAGATTGTAGAATGTACATGGACAACTGATTTCAGCAGTTTTGGCAGTCATTAATTTTTTCTCATGGTTTAAATGACCAGAAAGTCCAACATGAACTGTCTAGGTCTCCAAAATCGTATCTAAAATCAATGTTTGCTCAGAGAAGTTGCCAAAGAATACCTAAACAACAGAATAATCATGACAGAGTCCAGTTTTTGTTGAGCACATCACTGAGGATGAAAAAAAGACTGATTGACAAGCAGAGAGAAAGCTTAAAATTGAGGACTTTGGTTGTCATGTTTACAGTGATAAACACATGGTTATGGCCATGGCTATGAAAAAGTCATCGATAAACAAAAGCGGGCAATTGGTTTGGAGCAAGAAACAAACATCAGTCTCCCACGGCAAAGTCAAATGTTTTGTCAACCAGCCCATCCACCCTGACAGCCTCCCTATACCGGCTTTATAGCTCTATAACTACATTACCTTGTTTATTCCTGCCATGTCATAATTACTCAGAATAAACACGAGAATAAAATGGAATACGTGGCTTTCCACTTCAGAAGCATGATGGTGTGAATGTTTACCAGAACAGCCCAGTAACTGGCATTTTCAATCAGTCTGTTTTTATTGTTGTGCAGGATCCCAAAGTTTCAAACGTGATCTCCACTCTGAGAGAACTATTCAAAATGACAAATTTAAGTTACTGAACTGAAGTCCAGTTCTATGAGCGTGCAGAAAATAGAACAATGGATGGTTTTTTATGTTAGCCTATATGGTGAATTTTAAACCGAAGACAGCGATGTTAGAGAGTAAAGGCCCAACAAGGACATCGGCGCTTGTTGTCATCTCAGAATTCACCCAATCAGAGTCAAGACCTGCACAGCCGTCCTGCTATGGAGTGGAAATGTATTTCTCCCACAAAGTTGGCCCTGAAAGAGGTTCTTCAGAACATGCACAAAGGTTCAGGACGCCTTTAAACGGCCCCTAAGTTCCTACAGTGGAACATGGCAAGAGGCTTACAGACACGACAGAGAAATGACAACAAGGGAGATATAGAGAGAGACCAAAAGACACTGACAAAAAGCAACAATGACAAAGGAAAAGAAAGAGGCAATGAAAGAAAGAAACTGTTGCAAGAAACCCAGAAACAGAGGGAGTGACTGGGAGAATGACAAAGAAAGCCACACACACACACACACAAACACACACAC
Organism: Stegastes partitus; assembly: GCF_000690725.1. Lineage (NCBI taxonomy): Eukaryota > Metazoa > Chordata > Actinopteri > Pomacentridae > Stegastes > Stegastes partitus. The sequence continues at coordinate 146,238 of NW_007579037.1, read as the reverse complement.
ACACACACACACACACACACAGGTGCCTTTGGGCAGTACTTTCACCTCCACTGACATTTAACTAAAAACCAATCTCCATGTCTGCCATCTACAGCCCCCAACCTCAGGGCTAGAGGGTGGAGAGGGCTGAGTGTGTGTGTCTACGTGTGTGTAAGCGCAGCAATTTGCAAGCATGGATTTTGGGGGATGGAACACGTGTATGTAACTGTGTGCAGGTCCACAACCGTGTGCATGTGTGTGTGTGTGTGAGCGTGTGCACACATACAGAGAGAAAGCACAGGAATGTCCATTGTCCCCTGGGTGAGGTCAAGGTCTCTGTCCCCACTCAACATCATCACCTTCTCCATCTACACACACACACACACACTCACACTCCAATAATCATGCCATTGAATCAAATATATAATCAGAGAGGAAATGTCCCCTCGTCACCACCATGCCATAATCCAGCAGGAATTGCAATTGGAAAACTTATACAAGGGTTAGCCGGTGCAGTCGGATGGTGCCCCAGGGCCTCAGCAGAGCAGCAAGGGGGGGGAAGAGGGGAGATAGTGGGGGTGAAGAGATGACACAAGAGAGTGAGAGACACTGACAGAGAGGAAGTACGACAGCACAGAAACGGGATGAAATGGGAATAGAGAGTAACAATATGATGTTAACGATACTTAGAAAGAAGGGCAGAATGTAAGGAGCACGGTGAGAAAGACGGAGGTGAGAGCAGGTGTGTGTTCTGGCTTGTGTTTGACATGCTGCTCAGGGAGTTACAGCCCCTCTCTACCCCACATATTCTCTTCTTTTACACCTCTACAATCTTCAACATTTCATAGGAGAGGGTCTCTGAGCTCAGGTTAACTGCTAGCCCTGGGGCCTGCAGTAACACGCAGCCGCCCCTCCGACCGCACACCAGCTTACACCGACCAACGGTTCAGTCAGCGGCAAAGTGAAATCAGTGAGATAAGTGGTCAGATTGAGGCACTGAAGTATCCTTCTACACTAACTTTTGTCTAATATTTCAGTAATAATCAGACTCTGATGCTTTTGTACCTACAAACTGAGACAATTAGGCATTAGTGCTGATTACCAAGTCAAATTTTCCTCGTCTTCGTGACATGAACATACTGCAAAGGACTGCATCATTTAATTTACACTCAGCATGCAAACATTTGATCTATCAGACGGAGCCCCGGATACATCGGCCATCCATTCACAACGGTTGGCCAATTAGACCCCAACTCGCAGTCAGCTACCCTCAAATTAATTGGTATCAATCTGGTGGCGGCAGCTAGCACGATGACTAAGAAAGGAGGGAAAATAAAACGTCGACATGTTTTTGTTGAATTTAGAAGAAACGATTTTAAAGATAGCAGGGGGAAATAAACTTTAAATTCATATAGTTACAGTGTCTTAATTAAATAAAAAGCCTTGTTTAATTGCTTCATTTACAATTTGTTTAATTAAACCATGTTCCAAGTAATATATTTTAGTATTTTTTAATGCAATGGGTATATAGCTAATCAGTGGTTTGCTGTGTTACTGGGCTTATCATCGTAATTTTAAACAAAAGTGGTTTGTTCATTCACTCATGCCAACTCCGTTTTCTTCAACTACACACCCGCACACTGTTTAACTTGCAAAAATACATTTGTTCATGCGACATTTGGGTGCTACCGTCATCATGCAAAGTCCTCCGTCACTCGGTCCATACTTACAGCATGTTGACTGGCGGCTGAGTTACAACCACTCCCTGTTTAAGATTGCTTCTCTCTTTGACACAAAAAAATGTGCCTGATGAAGGCATAGCTCCATATTATTTCGCAAGTTAGACAGTGTGTGGGGGTCTATTTGAAACTTCTGGGTATGCTCATCGCTCTCCTGCGCACCTGCCTTATGAAACACATGTGCTAAGATTTCCTAACCGTATGCGTCAACCACCCCAACCTCATCCTTATGGGCCAAGTTTTTGGTATTGTTCAATTAACCTAGGTCATAATGTGTGTTTAAAAGGGGATGTGTTGTCCGTACAAAACCACCTGGCTGCTGTGATTCTTTGAGCGCTCCCGAAAACTGCAAACCCTTCTCCATCAAATCTGACAGTAAGGCAAAAACTGTGGGGACATTCCTGCCTGCCCTCTGATCCATAATAGGAGACTAAGAATTACTCATTTTACAAAAACAAATCTATGTTCTTGACTTTGGCTTGCATCCACTTTTGTATAGATTTTTCACTAATTGTACTTTTGTCCAGAACGTAAACACACATAAGGACGAGAGCGCAGCATCACCGAATGTCATTCGTTATTGCCTTTGCACAATACTATATATTGCTGGTTTTGGACAGTGCACACAGTGGTACAAGAGGATGTGACCATGAACAAAGAAACCATACCGAACCCAAAGAGAGTAGCAAGATCCGAATCAACAGGAGGAAGCCATCTGAGGACGCAAAAACTATCATCATTAACATTATTGACAGTCATATACTTTCGTCAAGACAAGCATAAAGCCCAGTTTAAAGTTGAATCCCCAGATGATCTACTACTTGATCCAACACCTCCAATCTCATCATGCTCTCACTATTTTTACCACATTTTTTTTCTCATTCCTTATCACAGGACACTCTTGTGTCATCGATTTTTTTTCTCCCCACTCTCTTTGCCATTTCTCTTTTTTCATCCAGTCTTTCTCTCTCTCATGTCTTTTCATCTGTCTCTGTCATTACCCCAATTTGTCTCCTCCATCTCCCCACATTGTCTTTACCTCTTGCTCATTCTCTTTCCTCATCTCTGCCTCCTTCCTTGTTGTCACGGGGAGGCCACTGCTGTCGGAGAAGTTTTCCCAACCTCCTCATCCTCTCATTTTTCATCAGCTCCCCTCTGACATCCCCCAATGCATGTGAACACACACACACACACACACACACACACACAGCAGCTCCCATCTCCCCATTCATCCCCTCTCTCTCTCTCTCTCTCCTCTCTCCCTGTCTGTCCGTGGCACAAATGCATTTGTTCAATACCTCCAGCAAACAGATTAGCGGGCTGTTATCAGCGACAGGGAGACGGTGATAATGGTTTTCACCACATCTTCTCTCTGCCACAGATTAAAATGGGCCAGGTCATCCGCCACACAAACACACGTACACACATTCGCGCTCCCTCGCAGACACATGCACACACCTACACCGCCAAAACCTGTCAAAATTTTGAAAGTAAATACACGTTTTTATTTAATACGCACAGTCTCAGCCGTGCATGCATTACCGAGACGCTGTAATTTATATGTTGGCGTACACACACACACACACCTACACAACGGCAGCACACTGGCAATCTGTTTACTTCTTCTGCTCCTCCATCCCCCTCTCCTGCTCTCCTTGTCTCTCAGCTTGCCATTGGATTTCCTGTCCAATCTATTGTCGCAAGCCGGGGCCAAAAGATACAAGGTGAAGTCAGTTTCAATCTGATGGGCCATTGTTTTGGCTTTGGCTTTTCACACACAGACACACACACACACACACACACACACACAAATATGGTCACACACACATATCTACGAGCCGACTCCCTGCCTGGCCATCGATCGTGGCTTTGCCCCTGCTGCTTGTCACCTTGGTGTGTTTGCATGAGTGTGTTGTAAAATCTGATCAACTTGAAGCTGCTTGATTAACCAGATGGAAGATTATTTTTCAGCAGGGGTCAAGCTGGGCTGAATTCCTCAGAGCTTACAATGCCAGAGTTTATATTCAAGATGTTAACATCTTTAAATGTGACCCAAACCTGAACAGCATTCATCCAACCCTGACATTAAATTTAGAGCCATGTTCAAGATTTTAAACTTAAAGATGCAGGTCATGGTCTAGCTGTAGGATGGAAGGATAAAACATGGACTAAAGTTAAACACTTTCAACAACCACATTAGGGTTCTGTATACAAGTTCATTAGAGGATGTGCTGTGGTGACCTAAGGGTTGTGTCAGTCATTAACTGCAACGTCTGCAGTTGTGTCCTCTACTGTGTCCCGCTCATAAAAAATACATGGAGTCCCACTTTCCCTTCTGAGCAGAGTTCCTTCTCAATGTCTGTTGAAGTTTTCTATTCAAGCGTATGACAAAATGATGTCAAACTCATACTGAAATCTGCATCTAAAACTGATAAACCTCTGTTTTTGTATAAAGTATCACCGAGTTTTTAGTTGGCCAGTCACCTAATAGTCAACCAAGTGTTAGTGGAAAAGAAGGGTCTTCGTTGAACAAGTTGCAGAAGTTCACAGAAGTTCTGTCACGAATAGCAACTTTGCAGTTGTTAAATAATAATTGAATAATTGAATAAGATGAGACCAAATCCAAAGTGTGGGATCATAAGCAGCGACATACGAGGTGTGTCA
>NW_007579037.1:117945-140106 GCF_000690725.1 Stegastes partitus | reverse complement strand
ACACACACACACACACACACAGTGCACACGGTCTGTTGCTTCTCAGGCATTGTGACAGCTGTCAGTCAGTGCTTGTGCAGTGTTGTGGTTTAGTGGTCCGTGTGATCAGATTGGTAGACAGACAACGTACGGACCACGTTAGGACAATAACAACCCTTCAGGACATGATCTCTGAATACCAGTTTGTGGATGTGCATATATGTGTGTGTGTGTGTGTGTGTGTGTGTGTGTGTGTGTGTGTGTGTGTGTGTGTGTGTGTGTGTGTGACCCCTCTGGCTGCGATGCTGTGAATACCAGTGTGACGACTGCCAACCCAACTTGATTGACACATCTGGGCTTAAACAGGACAGGACACACAGGCTCGGCAAAAAAAAAAGAAAACAAATACACAAGTAATCAAATATTCACTCTGGACAGGATGCCAACCTTCTGAAGCCATTTTCATGCCGAGTTTTTTGGCATGATCCAGCTGTCAAATCTCCACTGGTGGGAACAAACTGATGATGACATAAGTCAAATATCTGTACCTCATCTTTGGTTTATATTCAGTAACAATGAAAAAGGCTGAGGCGGTCACTGCTGTGCAACACACGCACAACATCTTTTGGGTGGGTGCTCACGAGGAGCAGCAGCTGGCGTGTAGACACTCGTGGTGGCGTGCAAGCTGTGCCGCGCACTTAGAACCAGCTGTTCACTTCGTGGGCAATAGCAGCTAAGTACCTGGTCAATTTGATAGTTTTTAAATATGGTAATGGTGATAATGACGCTGACACATAATAATAACAACATGATCTCCTTTTGGATACACAAGACAAAGAGCAGCTGTCTTTACTTTCAAAACAATATTCATTATCTAGATAAATACAATCATATGCAAGCAATTCAAATGCAGTCATACAATCAAGCCAAGAGTCCGAATTTGCTTTTAAATTCAAACTGGACTCAAAGTCATGAGTGAAAATCCTGTTTAACGCATTCAGCCACTGCATTCTACTCCCACCATGGAGTCAATAATGTTAGGGTTAGGGTTCCCACTGGATCTGGGTGAAAAACCTTGCGATTGCTAATATCTGCCATCATGTTTTAAGTTCTCTATAGGCTGAAAACAGAGCCAAGAAGAAATGCAGAAGTCTAGTTTCCACTCAGCAGGAAGGTGGATCGGTGGTTAGCACCGTTGCGTCACAGCTAGAAGGTCGCCGGTTTGCATCCCGGTGAGGACACCCGGGATCTTTCCGCGTGGAGTTTGCATGTTCTCCCCGTGCAGCGTGGGTTCTCTCCACGTTCTCTCCGGGTTCTCCTGGTTCTCCGGCTCACTCCTCTCCCCTTACTTTACACAACCCGTTGGGACTGGTTTGGCGACTTAAAGCTTCAGCTTACATTTTTTTTAGTGGATTGCAATTTCATTGAACCAGAATTTATTTTACAACCTTAGACCACACATTTAAAATAAATAAGGAGGCAACTAACAACACCCAGTTTCCTTAATATCTTTTAAACAAAGCACAGTGACAAGACGTCTGCACTCGTACGATTTGACTCAATGTGACTTTCACATGAATTATGAGTGAACAACATTATATCACATGCAGAGTACTTCCCTCTGTTTAATGACCCATCACTTCTAACATAGGCTCACTGTGACACCAGCACTGAGCTAAATCCTATTATTTATAACTCAGTGTCTTGTCATATTATGCAGATGTTAAACACACTGCATTAACACAGACACCAAAATCTATGCCTGAGTCTAGCGCATCAACTGAAGTCTTACCCTCTCTGTGCTGATTTTTCTCAAATTATCATTACTTAACACGTGTGTTTATTAATAACACAGATTGTAGAATGTACATGGACAACTGATTTCAGCAGTTTTGGCAGTCATTAATTTTTTCTCATGGTTTAAATGACCAGAAAGTCCAACATGAACTGTCTAGGTCTCCAAAATCGTATCTAAAATCAATGTTTGCTCAGAGAAGTTGCCAAAGAATACCTAAACAACAGAATAATCATGACAGAGTCCAGTTTTTGTTGAGCACATCACTGAGGATGAAAAAAAGACTGATTGACAAGCAGAGAGAAAGCTTAAAATTGAGGACTTTGGTTGTCATGTTTACAGTGATAAACACATGGTTATGGCCATGGCTATGAAAAAGTCATCGATAAACAAAAGCGGGCAATTGGTTTGGAGCAAGAAACAAACATCAGTCTCCCACGGCAAAGTCAAATGTTTTGTCAACCAGCCCATCCACCCTGACAGCCTCCCTATACCGGCTTTATAGCTCTATAACTACATTACCTTGTTTATTCCTGCCATGTCATAATTACTCAGAATAAACACGAGAATAAAATGGAATACGTGGCTTTCCACTTCAGAAGCATGATGGTGTGAATGTTTACCAGAACAGCCCAGTAACTGGCATTTTCAATCAGTCTGTTTTTATTGTTGTGCAGGATCCCAAAGTTTCAAACGTGATCTCCACTCTGAGAGAACTATTCAAAATGACAAATTTAAGTTACTGAACTGAAGTCCAGTTCTATGAGCGTGCAGAAAATAGAACAATGGATGGTTTTTTATGTTAGCCTATATGGTGAATTTTAAACCGAAGACAGCGATGTTAGAGAGTAAAGGCCCAACAAGGACATCGGCGCTTGTTGTCATCTCAGAATTCACCCAATCAGAGTCAAGACCTGCACAGCCGTCCTGCTATGGAGTGGAAATGTATTTCTCCCACAAAGTTGGCCCTGAAAGAGGTTCTTCAGAACATGCACAAAGGTTCAGGACGCCTTTAAACGGCCCCTAAGTTCCTACAGTGGAACATGGCAAGAGGCTTACAGACACGACAGAGAAATGACAACAAGGGAGATATAGAGAGAGACCAAAAGACACTGACAAAAAGCAACAATGACAAAGGAAAAGAAAGAGGCAATGAAAGAAAGAAACTGTTGCAAGAAACCCAGAAACAGAGGGAGTGACTGGGAGAATGACAAAGAAAGCCACACACACACACACACAAACACACACACACACACACACACACACACACAGGTGCCTTTGGGCAGTACTTTCACCTCCACTGACATTTAACTAAAAACCAATCTCCATGTCTGCCATCTACAGCCCCCAACCTCAGGGCTAGAGGGTGGAGAGGGCTGAGTGTGTGTGTCTACGTGTGTGTAAGCGCAGCAATTTGCAAGCATGGATTTTGGGGGATGGAACACGTGTATGTAACTGTGTGCAGGTCCACAACCGTGTGCATGTGTGTGTGTGTGTGAGCGTGTGCACACATACAGAGAGAAAGCACAGGAATGTCCATTGTCCCCTGGGTGAGGTCAAGGTCTCTGTCCCCACTCAACATCATCACCTTCTCCATCTACACACACACACACACACTCACACTCCAATAATCATGCCATTGAATCAAATATATAATCAGAGAGGAAATGTCCCCTCGTCACCACCATGCCATAATCCAGCAGGAATTGCAATTGGAAAACTTATACAAGGGTTAGCCGGTGCAGTCGGATGGTGCCCCAGGGCCTCAGCAGAGCAGCAAGGGGGGGGAAGAGGGGAGATAGTGGGGGTGAAGAGATGACACAAGAGAGTGAGAGACACTGACAGAGAGGAAGTACGACAGCACAGAAACGGGATGAAATGGGAATAGAGAGTAACAATATGATGTTAACGATACTTAGAAAGAAGGGCAGAATGTAAGGAGCACGGTGAGAAAGACGGAGGTGAGAGCAGGTGTGTGTTCTGGCTTGTGTTTGACATGCTGCTCAGGGAGTTACAGCCCCTCTCTACCCCACATATTCTCTTCTTTTACACCTCTACAATCTTCAACATTTCATAGGAGAGGGTCTCTGAGCTCAGGTTAACTGCTAGCCCTGGGGCCTGCAGTAACACGCAGCCGCCCCTCCGACCGCACACCAGCTTACACCGACCAACGGTTCAGTCAGCGGCAAAGTGAAATCAGTGAGATAAGTGGTCAGATTGAGGCACTGAAGTATCCTTCTACACTAACTTTTGTCTAATATTTCAGTAATAATCAGACTCTGATGCTTTTGTACCTACAAACTGAGACAATTAGGCATTAGTGCTGATTACCAAGTCAAATTTTCCTCGTCTTCGTGACATGAACATACTGCAAAGGACTGCATCATTTAATTTACACTCAGCATGCAAACATTTGATCTATCAGACGGAGCCCCGGATACATCGGCCATCCATTCACAACGGTTGGCCAATTAGACCCCAACTCGCAGTCAGCTACCCTCAAATTAATTGGTATCAATCTGGTGGCGGCAGCTAGCACGATGACTAAGAAAGGAGGGAAAATAAAACGTCGACATGTTTTTGTTGAATTTAGAAGAAACGATTTTAAAGATAGCAGGGGGAAATAAACTTTAAATTCATATAGTTACAGTGTCTTAATTAAATAAAAAGCCTTGTTTAATTGCTTCATTTACAATTTGTTTAATTAAACCATGTTCCAAGTAATATATTTTAGTATTTTTTAATGCAATGGGTATATAGCTAATCAGTGGTTTGCTGTGTTACTGGGCTTATCATCGTAATTTTAAACAAAAGTGGTTTGTTCATTCACTCATGCCAACTCCGTTTTCTTCAACTACACACCCGCACACTGTTTAACTTGCAAAAATACATTTGTTCATGCGACATTTGGGTGCTACCGTCATCATGCAAAGTCCTCCGTCACTCGGTCCATACTTACAGCATGTTGACTGGCGGCTGAGTTACAACCACTCCCTGTTTAAGATTGCTTCTCTCTTTGACACAAAAAAATGTGCCTGATGAAGGCATAGCTCCATATTATTTCGCAAGTTAGACAGTGTGTGGGGGTCTATTTGAAACTTCTGGGTATGCTCATCGCTCTCCTGCGCACCTGCCTTATGAAACACATGTGCTAAGATTTCCTAACCGTATGCGTCAACCACCCCAACCTCATCCTTATGGGCCAAGTTTTTGGTATTGTTCAATTAACCTAGGTCATAATGTGTGTTTAAAAGGGGATGTGTTGTCCGTACAAAACCACCTGGCTGCTGTGATTCTTTGAGCGCTCCCGAAAACTGCAAACCCTTCTCCATCAAATCTGACAGTAAGGCAAAAACTGTGGGGACATTCCTGCCTGCCCTCTGATCCATAATAGGAGACTAAGAATTACTCATTTTACAAAAACAAATCTATGTTCTTGACTTTGGCTTGCATCCACTTTTGTATAGATTTTTCACTAATTGTACTTTTGTCCAGAACGTAAACACACATAAGGACGAGAGCGCAGCATCACCGAATGTCATTCGTTATTGCCTTTGCACAATACTATATATTGCTGGTTTTGGACAGTGCACACAGTGGTACAAGAGGATGTGACCATGAACAAAGAAACCATACCGAACCCAAAGAGAGTAGCAAGATCCGAATCAACAGGAGGAAGCCATCTGAGGACGCAAAAACTATCATCATTAACATTATTGACAGTCATATACTTTCGTCAAGACAAGCATAAAGCCCAGTTTAAAGTTGAATCCCCAGATGATCTACTACTTGATCCAACACCTCCAATCTCATCATGCTCTCACTATTTTTACCACATTTTTTTTCTCATTCCTTATCACAGGACACTCTTGTGTCATCGATTTTTTTTCTCCCCACTCTCTTTGCCATTTCTCTTTTTTCATCCAGTCTTTCTCTCTCTCATGTCTTTTCATCTGTCTCTGTCATTACCCCAATTTGTCTCCTCCATCTCCCCACATTGTCTTTACCTCTTGCTCATTCTCTTTCCTCATCTCTGCCTCCTTCCTTGTTGTCACGGGGAGGCCACTGCTGTCGGAGAAGTTTTCCCAACCTCCTCATCCTCTCATTTTTCATCAGCTCCCCTCTGACATCCCCCAATGCATGTGAACACACACACACACACACACACACACACACAGCAGCTCCCATCTCCCCATTCATCCCCTCTCTCTCTCTCTCTCTCCTCTCTCCCTGTCTGTCCGTGGCACAAATGCATTTGTTCAATACCTCCAGCAAACAGATTAGCGGGCTGTTATCAGCGACAGGGAGACGGTGATAATGGTTTTCACCACATCTTCTCTCTGCCACAGATTAAAATGGGCCAGGTCATCCGCCACACAAACACACGTACACACATTCGCGCTCCCTCGCAGACACATGCACACACCTACACCGCCAAAACCTGTCAAAATTTTGAAAGTAAATACACGTTTTTATTTAATACGCACAGTCTCAGCCGTGCATGCATTACCGAGACGCTGTAATTTATATGTTGGCGTACACACACACACACACCTACACAACGGCAGCACACTGGCAATCTGTTTACTTCTTCTGCTCCTCCATCCCCCTCTCCTGCTCTCCTTGTCTCTCAGCTTGCCATTGGATTTCCTGTCCAATCTATTGTCGCAAGCCGGGGCCAAAAGATACAAGGTGAAGTCAGTTTCAATCTGATGGGCCATTGTTTTGGCTTTGGCTTTTCACACACAGACACACACACACACACACACACACACACAAATATGGTCACACACACATATCTACGAGCCGACTCCCTGCCTGGCCATCGATCGTGGCTTTGCCCCTGCTGCTTGTCACCTTGGTGTGTTTGCATGAGTGTGTTGTAAAATCTGATCAACTTGAAGCTGCTTGATTAACCAGATGGAAGATTATTTTTCAGCAGGGGTCAAGCTGGGCTGAATTCCTCAGAGCTTACAATGCCAGAGTTTATATTCAAGATGTTAACATCTTTAAATGTGACCCAAACCTGAACAGCATTCATCCAACCCTGACATTAAATTTAGAGCCATGTTCAAGATTTTAAACTTAAAGATGCAGGTCATGGTCTAGCTGTAGGATGGAAGGATAAAACATGGACTAAAGTTAAACACTTTCAACAACCACATTAGGGTTCTGTATACAAGTTCATTAGAGGATGTGCTGTGGTGACCTAAGGGTTGTGTCAGTCATTAACTGCAACGTCTGCAGTTGTGTCCTCTACTGTGTCCCGCTCATAAAAAATACATGGAGTCCCACTTTCCCTTCTGAGCAGAGTTCCTTCTCAATGTCTGTTGAAGTTTTCTATTCAAGCGTATGACAAAATGATGTCAAACTCATACTGAAATCTGCATCTAAAACTGATAAACCTCTGTTTTTGTATAAAGTATCACTGAGTTTTTAGTTGGCCAGTCACCTAATAGTCAACCAAGTGTTAGTGGAAAAGAAGGGTCTTCGTTGAACAAGTTGCAGAAGTTCACAGAAGTTCTGTCACGAATAGCAACTTTGCAGTTGTTAAATAATAATTGAATAATTGAATAAGATGAGACCAAATCCAAAGTGTGGGATCATAAGCAGCGACATACGAGGTGTGTCAGAAAAGTTTCAGGACTTTGAAAGACATATTTCAAATCCAAACTACAAGTTTTCCCCTTCTAAGTCATCCCCCTGGAGTCTAACACACTTTCCCATCCTTCTCTGCCACGTCGCCATGCACTCCTGGAAGGATTCTTCCAGGATCCTCCTACTCCATCGTCACAGTCATCTGATGTCGTCCATGTCTTCAAAACGGGTCCCGTTGATGACCCTCTTGAGCTTGGGAAGGGGGAAAAATCCCACAGAGGTGGGGTGAGTAGGGAGGTTGCTCCAGCACGGAGATGTTCTTCTCAGCCAGGAACTGTGGGATGCTCAGGACATTGTGAGCAGGCGTGTTGTCATGGTGAAGCAGCCCCGACTTGTCCTGCCACAACTCTTGCCTGTTCTCTGAACGAAGCAAACGGCGCAGGATCTCTTTGTAGACGTGCTGGTTGATCGTCTGAAGGGGAAAACCCATAGTTTGTGGTTTGGGTTTGAAATATATCTTTTGTGTGGCACACCTCATAAAGACTAAGGGTTTAGAAAAGCTGTGAGAGCCAGCAGCAGGGACCGAACCGGGAGGAGCTCACTGGTCCAGCCTCGAAACATGCAAAACAAATAATCTTGCATATTTCAAGTACATTTTTGAAGTGTATATTTCCACCAATTTAACTTTTGGCAGGGCTGTATACAGGTCAGATTACTATAAACAGTGAGTGAAGTCAGAGTGCAGCGGTTCAGGTTACTCACACCAAATATTTCCACATGCATAATTGTTGTCATTGAACTTATAATCTTCCAAGCACTCGCTGGTCATTTTTATGTCAGTGTTTTTTATTATTTAATTGGTAAAATAAAAGAAAAAATTCCCATGTGTTTTGGGCACGCGCTCCACTTTGTCTGAGCACTATCCAGTGTCCACTTGTGATTAACTATGCTGGTGGTCAGTGCAATGTTTTCTCCCTTGTAAACCCCTCCAGCAGCGCCCCGGCGCTGTCAATAATTAATGCCAGGGATGCTTGGTGTTTTACAGGAGGCCACAGCTGTGTTTTATCACTGTAGCACATCATTCTCATTAGGTCAGATTCGATCAAGCCTCACTGTACACAAAGAAACAGAGAACGATGCAGTGTGACAGACTGAGGAAAGGAAAGAAAGGAAAAGGAAAGATATGTTCTCAAGTTCATATGTCCACCCAAAACAGTCCATGTCTCTTACTCCATCATCCTTCTCCTTGCCGTCCCTCCTCATCCATTAATAAGGCAACATTCTCGCCCTCTCTCTGTACGACCATGTCCCTGTCGCTTGCTACGATTTACTAATGGAAAATAGGTGTGTGTGTGTGAGAGGGTTGTGTGATAAGATATACATATTTAATGAGATGGAATGAGATGTAGGTGAGGACAAGGTCAGAGGTGGCACACGGACACACACACAACACCTCAAACATGCATGTGTGGCCCACTCATAGACATGTTAATATATACATACTAAGTGAATACGCACACACACACGGACCCTCAAAGGCGAGTGTGTGAAGTATGGTCTCATTAGGCAGGCTGTATGGGATTAACAACAGCGGTGACATTTGGCGGCTTGTAAGCGACCAGTCTATAAAAACAGACCGAGGAAAGGTGTGTCTGTGTGTGTGTGTGTGTGCATATGTGTGCGTGTGTGAGATATAAATGTTTCTACATTTCCAATTTTTTTCTCTCTTACTGTGTTGCTAACACACACACAGTAACACTACCGGCAACAGACGGTCCCAACATGTTTGATAGGGGAACCTTATTATTTGTCCCCTGGGTATTTTAGCTAGTCTAGTTTTTCGCTGTAGTCAAAGTGATTATGTGATCCGACTTTTATTATGCAGCTTCGTCCTTATACAAAGCTCCCTCAAAGGATTCTGGGTGAACATGTGTGTATGTGTGCCTACTATACCTCTGTCATTTCCTTACTTTGTGTCTGTCATTCTTTTTTTCTCTGCCAATCCTCTTTTTTTTTTTTGTTGCTCTTCCCCGGCTCGCTCGCTGCCTACCTACCTCCAATAAACACATGCAAACCCATACAAGTACACCTACACACTGCGACTGGGTATTTTAACACACACACACACACCATCTACATTTACTGTCCTGAGAATGGTGGATGGCAGAAGAGGCTCAGCATGCGGTGGCTGCCAAATAAGCCAATGCAGAGGAAATATTCTGGTTAACGAGCTGCAGAAATACAGTTCTCTCACCTAGTGTCTACATGTCTGTGTGTGGACGTATGTTTCGTTTGGGAGAAGAAAGAAAGAATACATGTGAAAAGGCAATATCACTCTCTTGTCTTTTCTGTAACGTCTGTGTCATGTCTACATTTGTTCCTTTTGCTCCTGCTTTTTTTTCCCCCAACTATATTCCCTTGCAAACTCAAGAAAAGGTGGACCATGTCGTGTCACAACCAGCTCCTGCGTGTTTGTATCTCTACTGGTGAGTCGGATCTTTTCAAGAAAGTTCCAGCATCATGAGGATGCTTTTAAGTGCTACCAAAGTTTACCAGACAGTTAACATATCCATGTAAGTAGAGTTTGACCATCGAAGCCCAACGTAATTTGGTGTTGGTGCCCTTCTACCACTGAATGTGTCTCTTCCTTTGTGTATCTTCCTGCACTCAAAGGCACTGACTGTAATCAACATTTATTTCAATTCATCTGGCACAAAGTAACACGTATTAAACCTGCAAGATCACTGCTATTGTGCAGTATGTAAGGACTTCAAGATATGAAGAACACATGGTTCAAGTGAGGCAGTTAAAACACTTTGTTTTAGGGGAACAAGGTCAACAATAATTGCTAGATTTGGATGCACAAATCCATTCCCTACCTCAACTTTTTGGCTAATTGTACAGAGGACGTGCTGCTTCCTGCATTAGTACTGAACACCGCAATCATACGCAGTAAGATATTCATGTACTGGACCTGCATACCAGTGACTTTAAGACACCTCTGACCATGTTGCAATCAGTGCAGCATCATGTCCTTCACAGGATTTCAGTGCTGCCTACTGTAGTCCTCGATACCTCATAATATAACTATCACACCGTAATCAGAGGGAAAAATACACTCTGAGCCAGGTAGCAGTGCAGCAGCAGTATTCCGGTGTGCAGTCCATTCATTACAGAGGTAATGCTAAAAAACAGAGCAAGTAAAGGAAGGCCCATTCTGTGCTGATTGAGTTTCATTCCTTCTACTTCTCCTCTCTGCCATCTCTCCTTTGCGCCCTCTCCCTCCATTTCCTTCTCTTCCAACCTACAATTTCATCATTTCTCCTCGTCTCCGAACCATTTCGCGTCACCTGTTCTTCTATCATACTCTCCTCTCCTTTCACCGCCGTCTCTCCTCTCTTCCCTTCTTCTCCCCTCTCCTCTCTCCACATCTCTCCCTCTGTCACAGCAGCGATGATTATGACTAGTGAGCATAATGCATAGCCATGAATAGGACTGTCCGGCTGATTGTGATGTATAGTTTTTCATTACCGCTCCCCAGCCCCCGTCATTAGGCACAGGGTGGATGGGTGGAGTTGGCAAAGGAGAGGGGGTGAATGGTGGAAGTGGCGGTGGGGTATCTATTTATCCACTAATTTGTAAGAAAAAAAAAGAAAAAAAACCCTCCCCCTCCCTGTATGATGGCAATCAGGGGACAAGGTAATCGTCTGCATGTGCAAGAGGCCCTGACGGCCAGCACCTGATGAAGAGCTATGTGGTGTCAGCCTATTGTGTGAAAGAGGGGAACAGAGAAACAGGCAAGAGAGGAAGACAATGTGCATATTGGCTGCACACTTTAGAAAGTATCCATCTTGTTTTATATAAACAAGTGAGGAAAGCTGCCAAAGTGGGAAGGTGATTCCACTTGTTTCCAATGCAGATCAACTTTAAAATCAAAAGTCATTTCCTTGGAAGAAGTAGTCCACCTTATTCGGTTTTACCTCAACAACAGCAATTCAGCTTCACTAAAAGACGAGTAAAACTGAATCCAAATGACTGAATATAAACAGAGGATTGGTTCAGTGAGTATAAGATTACTTTTAACACTTTCTGGAGGAAAGTGTTAGTCTCTGAAGGAACCTCAACAACAATTTTACCAATTTGTTCATCTGCTGTTGAGAGTGCGATGAGGGAATGGACATCACTTTCTCTTTCCTCAACATTTGTATTACAAAGACTTCAAAATTTCAAACGAAGTAAAAGATGTGTGATGTATCTTATCAGCAAGAGAGCTTAGAAGTCACCAAAGATCAGCTTCACCATGAGAACTAGATGAGCTAACAACTTGTTAGGACTCAGTATCTCGTGTTCTGTTTATACGCGTGTTAAATATGAAAGGTATAAAATACATATTACGGTCTCTCAGTGCCGTCTGAGATACCTTGGCAGCATTAAGCTTCCTGTATTGTCCTGCTCTGCTGCTCTGCTTTGAGCTGAGACCTATAAACAGTACACAGCTACTCCTTAGCAGTGATTGCACTGATAAAAGCTCTTAGTTATTCATAAAATGAATGAATGTCTCCATTTTTTTGAGTAAACAGCAGTCAGGCAGAGTAACTGTAAGTAAACTGTTGTTAGTCAAGAAATATTTACAGCATGCATCTCCTCTTAAAACAATGTACAGATTAAACTACATAATTGGTGAGCTTTGCTGGTTCTCTTGTGCATATTTTTGAACATTGAAGGGAAGCCATTTCCCTCCTGCTTTGAGGTTTTATTCTAAGCTGAACTAATGTCTTCCAGCTCCATACTTAATATACAGACATGACAGCGGTATTGATCTTTCTATTTAACTCTCAAAAAGAGAACTTAGACAATTTATTTTTATGCTGGTAAAACAAGGTAGATAACGGCACTTACATAAGAAATGTCTCTAAATTGATCTAATTTATCGGAAGTCTTTCAACATATTAATTTTCTTCGTTTGTAGAAAAAGGAATGAAATTGTCTCCAATGGCAGTTTAAGAAAAATGCAATTTAAGACGTTGCACCAGATGAAATGGCCATTTAATGTGGACATATTTGCACATTGTGCAGACTCAACAGCGGTCTGCCACTCTGATGCCAGTGCTGGCTCCTCCCAGTCTCACCATGTCTGGTAATTAATAACCATTTGGAGTAAATGGCAAATGGCAACAAGAGAGCAGGCTGCCGTGCTCGGCCTCTGAAGACTATGTGGACATACACACATAGGCACACTTCCCTGGTTGTCTGGGAGTGGAATAAAGCGCAGACGCTGCTGGGGGGTAAAAAAAAATCTGAGCGTGTTTCTCATCAAAGGTGGAGACACAGACAGGCAGGCTAGGTGATTTAACAAGGAGGGTGTGGGTGGGATTTGTGTATTTCTCATTAACTTGTACACTGTGCAAACACACACACAAACAAGAAACCACAATGATCAAAAGTTTTTTTTTTCGTGATTGACCCAAAAAAGTTGTGTTACAATATTAAAAGAGTTTGGCTCAATGATTCAGGGCGGCACAGTTTATCGGTTGCAGTTTTCGGCCAAAGAACATTTTATTGAATATTTTAAACTTTGCTTTGATTTGCCAAAGACAGAGTGTCGATCTGGTGGATGGGCATACAAAGCATTTTGGCACCAGCGGACAAACCTTTTAAAATATTCAGCTACAACAGTTCAAACTCTATAAACTGTATTTAACTGGAAATGAATCTGCAACTGTTGTGATAACCAAACTTGTACTCATATTTTCTAGCAAAAAAGCTTAGCATTGTCAGATTTAGGCTTATCTGATCTGATGTAGAGATATGCTGCTCTTTTTTTGTTCAATGGCACAGCAAACAGAATGCGTTTTTGGACTATTGGTTAGATAAAACATACCACCAGTGGCTCTGTAATTACTGTTTTGTAAAATTTTATGGATGATGAGTTATTTCAGTGCAATAATCAATCATAGAGGTAACAGCTAACTGTAGTACTAGTTGCACACGGTGGCTATGAACACTAAACAGTGTCACTGCTGAACACATTCCTGGGTTTCTCAGATTCAACCAGTGTCATTGTTCTGTAATGTAATCATCATTCTTCTGCACAGCTGTGTCCTGGTGAGTCTGTGTCAGTAATCATCAGCTGAGTGTCCATTACAGGCAACACTGTGTTGTTTTGCATGTAAGGGAAGTTCGGTAGCGTGATACAGAGAGAGACGGTCGCAGCTGTGTGCAATCTAAGACAAAAACACGGCAGGACGCACGACAGAGGAAGCACATGGTTTACACACGCGAACACAAAAAACAAGCAGGATGTCAACATGCTGTCAGTGGTTGGCAACTTACCAGACACCATGTGAACAATATTATATGTACAGTGTTTTGAATTTATTGTCTTTATCAACTCTAAGGAAGCTTATCTCCCTCCTGAACTAATACTAAAACATACTTGTGATTGTTTCGTGCTAGAAACAGTGACGGAGAATAGATGGTTTATTTCTCTTTCATTGGCTCTGTCGACACAAACGCAGTTATTTTTGTTTTGTCCTTTCATAGACATTCCATGAAGACCATGGAGGTGTGCTAGAGGTTGTTTCTGGACAAGACAGGAAGCAATTAAAACAAATGCTATGACTCTCTCAACTCAAACATTTATGCCTCGGGTACTTAACAAGCAAATCCGTCAGTGTGTATTGATATCCATTCATTTTGGATGTCTATACGTTGGATTGTTGTACAAAGAAGCTGTGGCTAATCCTAAATGAATGGGAATCAGCGGCTTGTTGCTTTGAGCATTAAACTGTAAGCACTGACCTATTATTAGGATACAATGTGTAATAAAACACCAGCTTTGCTCTGAAAATGTTGCCCTACACTGTTGGAATGGTCCGGCTGGTGCTCAGGAATCTATTAGCCTCTGTGTAAATGGCTTGTTGCTTTTACACACCCTGGCTCTGGAGTCCTGCCATTCGCTTTGTAATTAGTGCTGCATTTCTGCCAAGGAACCACCGGCTCACCCTGTGCATGCACTCCCCCCCACACACAAACACGCACACTCAACAATTAGTGTGTTTTACCTGATAATGAAATTATGTAAATGGTAGGAGAGTCCAGGAGACGCTTGCTTATTCAATTCAAACAAGTTCAGGCCCCATTACCATATTTTGAAACATCTGACTTAATTAGAAGGACGAGGAGGGTCCGGGACCTGGGGAGAGGGATGAGAGAGATGAGAGAGACAAAGACTTTTAACGGCATCCATTCGCCTCATAAAGAGGTTATTAAGAGTCGGGGCTGAAGATGGCCACTAATGATGTGTTGGGGAAATTAGGCCGATCAAACATTAAAAGCCAAGGCCCCCTCCTGTGGGCAGAGAAGCAGCCAAATGGGTCAATTAGAGAGGTATTATTTCTCTCTTTCTCGCTCCCTCTCTCAAGAAAAGGAAAAACAAGTGGAAGCTCATCTGCATAAAGTGTTTATCAAGACAGACGTGTCCACTTCAGGGCGATCACGCTGAAATACCTCATCCAGCTCCATGCAAACAGGGGGGAGGTGGAAAAGTTGGGGATGTCTGCACCTCCACATGACTGTGTTGTCTTTTTTCAACAATTAATACGATAATTGTGTCTTTGAATGTGTTATTGCGTGTGTTTTTTACCCTCAGCAGGTACCGCATCAGCATTTGTCCATTGCAGACGAGACCAAGCGGTGGAGTTTGCGCGTTGCAGGATTTAAAACTAAGCGGGGAAAAGAAATGAGAGGAAGGGGGGTTATTAGTGGTTATTAGTGGTCCTCAATCAAGGAGTAATTCAGTATCAACCGCATAATGTCCTGGTCATAAATTAGAATAACCGAATTAACGTGCAAAGCACTTGAAATTGCCTAAAATAAAGCACAGGCATACATCATTCGAGGATGGGGAGAGTAATGTTCCTGGCAGAGCATCTACTAACAATAAATTGCCATTTTTATCCCTTTTCTACTGTGTTTATATCTGGCCTCACAGTGGCATATTTTCAATTAATTGCTGGCCCTTAAATGGAGTTAATTTTTGACATTAACAAAAGGTAGAAATTCTGCAATCCGGTGCTTTTTTGGGGGTTAAACACATCCACGTTTTACACTAAACTTCTATCTGTTGTCATATCTTGCGTACTTTTTCCACTTTTTTCCCCACTTGCATTTGGAATAAGAGGAGTGCGGGAGGGTGGAAGAGGCATCTGAGGAAGGAACTGTAATTCTTGCGCAGGGTTTGAAATAAATTAGCTCTTAGCCATTCAGGGTTAGGCTAACATATTAGAATTTTCCATCTGCTTGCTCTAAATCATCCGCGAGTCCGCTCAGCGCAAAGGGCAGGCTGCTCATCTCTCAACTCACTGGACAGATTGCATTACTGAGCAATATACCTTTATTTCCCCCATTTAATCCTCAGCACAGGGCAGAGCAGCTAGAGGTAATAAGACACAGAGTCATGTATGTGCACAATTAAACATGGAGAAATACACACACACACACACAGGCATGCAGATATTTAAATACATTCCCACGTGCACGGCATCACGGAGACACCTGCACCGCCGTCGGGTGTCATTTTTAATCGGCTGATACCATCTTTGTGTTTACCCACTGCTTTGTGTTACAGAAAGAGGTGTCAAAACAGGGTCGACACGTCTGAAACACTTAGCAAAAACCAACCCCAACACATACGTCACTCTTTCGCTTCAAGTAGCTGGTGTCTTGCCTGTCTCTCCCCGTGCATCAGTAATCAACCTTGATGCTCGCTGCTGTTGTGGCCATTGATTTTTCTGTTCCACATGTGGGTGAAAATTGCACTTTAAGTTACCCTGAGTGTTAAATTAATAATGAAACCGCAAGAGTGCCCTCTCCTGACTTTCAATTAACACCATCAGGATTAGAGGGGATGGATAGAGGGATGGTATAGGGAGGAAAAAAAAAAGGGGGGGAGAGAGGAGAGGCAGAGGAGAGAGAAGGACTATTCATGACACCCACTCTCAAGGTCTGGGTTTCGATCGTTTTGGTGTCCTCTCTACATGCGGGAGTTAAAAACAGAGAGCAGGGGTCAAGCTTTTCAGATGATTTTCTACTTTATTTGGGAGAACCCTAATTGGCCAGAAAGTAAGCCAGCCTTGCTGCTTGGAGGGAATGACAATGCAAACAATGATAGCAAGTAATAAAAATGATTCAGAGAACATTGTGAGAACAGAGGGTGAGCCAAGGACTAAGACAGACAAGCAGAGCAAGAAGAAATAACTCGTTCAAAATGCAGACAAATAACAAACTTGAGTTCCCACATGAAGCAGCTTTCACCCAAAGTAAACTTGCTGTATTTTTTTTTTAGCTTCACAACCAGGAACCCCCTCTGCTTTCTGTACTCGGGCTGTCCAGTGAAAGAGACACGTGTCCACAGGAAGCCTGAGCCAACTAACACGGAGATAACATGCAAAAGCCAGAGGACACAGGTGGCTGCTGGCAGCTGGCCCTGCTCGGACACATACACACTGACTGCCAGTTCATTCTGACCCTGCTTTCCCGTCTCTGTCAAGGGAAGCACCTGCCTGAGAGAGCTCTATTTAAGGAAAGCTGGAACATCCAGAAGCCTATTGAGCCAGTGTGTCAGTGTGTGTGGGTGCAAATTATTTCACTGTCTGTCTCTATTGAAGTCAAACAATGCGAGTACAACAATACTGTCAGAAGTGCTCAATGGGCAGCTGATTAATCAGACATTTGGACAAACAGACAAGTCAGCCAATCAGCCGGTCTGTATGCCGAACTGTGGTTCAGCCAGTCAAAGCATGTCGCGCAGTTTGTTTGTGTTTAACACTTCACACTGAGACTCTATTATGATATCACCTCGGCTTATTTTATACGTTCACCAGCACAGCCTGAACTCCATCCCAAATGAGGTCATTGCTTTATTTCGTGTTGCTCTCGAAGCTTGTGTTTAGTTGAAGGGGGCGCTCAAAATGCCTTCAATCACATTGAAGACAGTGAAACACTGGATGCTGTTTATGACCAAGCTGCACACAACTGGCAGGAGGCAGCTTGCTCACAGGTAGGATAAAGAGTCAGATGGAAAACAAGGGCAACACAAGGCTGAAATGATTCATCTGTGAATAAACTCTGTGCACAAAAATGCCAAGCATATACTCAATTTTGATGAGTTGATTTTTTTGGATTCCTTTTTATGGGCAAATAAACAATTAAACAGTTGCCAAAAAAATAGCAATTTAACAAATTTTTAGTTGTTGCCCTGGACAAGCCTGGATTCACAAACCGGAAAATGAGCAGGAATTCCTGTGGTTCCCAAATGTCATAGTTTCACTGTGTGTCCACTAAGTTTTGGTGATTTAATTAAGACTAGATCATTGTTATTTTTTTTTTACTTTCCTAATTTTGGCAAAACAAGCTCTGTTTGCTCCCATTAATAAATTCACAATCAGCACAAGAAAACATGTTATGTTGTTGTGATCGCCACATATTTAAAAAAAAAAAAAAAAAAAACAGCTTCTTGATGACAATAAAATCAATACTGAGTATTCCTAATCTGACACTTTCAAATACCTTTCCATATTCTCTGTGTCCTGTTGTGCTGCACAGAACACAGAAGGGCTTTCTTGTTTCGGTTTATTTATTGATTTTACCAAACCTCCACAGACAGTTTAGTCTACCAGTTATGAGAGGAAACTGCACCACACGCTGTCAACACAGAATACTGTCATTGATTCAGGTGTTTCCTTTATTTCCTTTATTTTGGAAGTTTACCTGAGGGCGATGATGTGTTCAGGAAGTGTTGTGTTGTGATGACTGACTGATACTGCAGGTGTTGGAAACTGAAGAAAATCAAGTAAGTAGCTGTGCGCGTGCACGCACACACACACACACACACACACAAAGGTTTAAGGACAGCTCAGTCCACAGTCTGCTCTCAGACCTCTGTCTATCTCTAATCCCTTCTTCCTCTTACTCATTTTAAACAAACACACACACACACAGAGTGCCCGGTTGATGCGGTGTGTGTGTGCGGCAGTGGTCTTGATGTACTCCACAGCTCAGTGTGTTCAGATCATCCTGGCTAATAACTTCCTGTTTTCTGTTTCTGACTCCGCTACTTCCTGCTCAGTGAGCCACGTGGATCCAGGCCCAAAGAAAACATGACTGAGATGTCACCCACTCTGAAATGAATACAGATTTCCACAATACGTACGCGACCTTTGCCTCCGTACATCCGCGTCAAACACACATCCTCGTGTTGTTGTACATGAATCACAGACGTACAAAGATCCTGAAAGTTATTTAAGTCGTAGATGTGACACATGACTATGAGCTCGGTTCACTTCTTGGTTGGTTAAAAAGCTATTCACTTTACAAGTAAGATACTGTAAAATACACTAAAACACTCTTAATAAATCACACTTAACCTGATAAAAGGTTGATCACACCAACAAATACCCACCAAGAAGTAAATACACATGATCCTTATTCTCCAACACATGACTGTAGAAAGTTAAAGTTTAAAGGTTTGTAAAAGCCTCCTTCCTCTTTTTGCCATGATGTCACTGCACATTCATACTGCGGATACCAAAAATAGTTAATTGGCTACTACACCCACTAGATTACATAGCATGACCCTTCAAGAAATGCTTGGTGTACATTCTAGCCTCTGTAACTCACTGATGCAGATTTTTTTCTTATAACACTCACTGAACTGTGGCTGGACCCGACTGGCCAACTATCTGTTTGCTGTGCTGATATCAGGATAGCAATTTTGATTTACGAATATTTAGAACAGAAACAGAAATTGCTCTTTGGACCAGCCCTACACTGAACAGAGAAAGCAAAGAAACAAAGGAGAAATGACTAAGATGAGGGATACAGAAATCAAAGACTACAAAGACTGTAAATGCAGCAAAGGAGACTAGAGGATAGTGAAGTCAAAGCAAGGAAAACATCAGTTTTTAATATAGCACACAACAGTGTTTAGCCGATTTAACATGCACTCCCCAGATTTTTGTCATATTCTCCATAATAGTCCAGATTCCAGTTTAAAAAGTTTAAAATCATAATAAAAATCACAAGCAGCAACTGAGTGGGAAGAAACATGATTAAATTCCTGTAGCACAACATACTGTGATTTTTAGATTGTTGGCACGTTTTTTTAATATATTGCTTTATGTTCCTTTTACACTGTGTCTTGATGCTTTTTGTGTTTTACGTTGAGAACTTCAAATTCCCTTGTTGTTGAAATGTGCTGTACAAATAAACTTGTCTCGCCTTATCTGCTGACTGTCAACACCAGATGACACAAACTGGAACAAACATGGTGCAGAAATGTTATTTATATTGGCCCAATAATGTGTTTTTCCAAAGTTTTAACAACTTTAAGTTTTAACTACAACTGTGGCTGAGCTACAACTCGCTGCACTTCACAGCGCACATACAAAAAAACCACAACATTCTGCCAGGCAGTGTTGTCATTAACATTGTTCTCGTGTTGTCGCTGTCGTCCAGTTGCTTAATTCTGACAAAGACAGAGGCAGAGAATTCAATCAGAACAGGATGTTTACAACATTTGTGTCCCCTTATGTCACCTCACCCAGAACCAGCACTCTCCACCTAGTTCCTTCTTCCTCCTCCTCTTCATCGCTCTCCTCGGTTCTACTCCCCTGCCCATCCCCTTCCTAATTTCCAGCATTTCTCCACCCACGGCTCACCCCATCGCACCGCCTCATTCAGCTTGTTAACAGCTCACTACAGTCATGGGAAATAGCGCTAATGTCAGCTTCCTGTTTGACACATTCATACAGTGCTTTGACGCTGGTCAAGGTGAAACGAATCCCACGTAAACAAGAGCAGACGGAGCAGGACGCGGACGTCGGGGGTTAACTGGAGGTTGCGCCGCGGCTCATGCAGGCTAAACAGCACATCCCATGTGTTAATTCCAGACAATGACGTGGGTTTGAAATTGTAGTCGATGGCCTCGACTGCTTGTCATTTCCTCCGGCTGTCGGTTGTTTTCCTGTCTTTCTCATGGTATGTTATAGAGTTGAAATATGATTAAGCAGTTTTTCATAAGAAGGAATTTGTTTGAAGCAGGTTTTACTCGTGGCAGCAAACAAGTGGTGGTGATATTATACAGCAGGCTTATAAGTCACTGACTCACAAGTGTAATGCAATATAGGTTTCTCCCTGTTAATATCATCAGTACTGCATGTTCGTACTCTTCTGTCAAGGCCCGCTGACTGCTGCTTGTCGCTGGCTGGTCTCACACATTATTTACTAATGAGTGAGTGACATCTGCTGGGGGCCTGTGTGACAGAGCGTTGTCACCCTGCCTGACACTCACAAGACATGTCTATTCATCCATCCATCTATTCATACATTCATCCTGCCCCCTGTCCTTCTACCACAGCAGGCATGTTGTTAAAAAAAAGTCCCATCAGAAAATTCTTCATCTAAGGCCTGATATGAAACACATAATATTGTAGGATCATCTGCTAGTAAGAATTATTTAATCACTCCCTTTACATTTTCCTCTTTTTTATAATTGGCAGGACAATAAGAGTTTCATATAGGTTGTTCTGCATATTACTCACACCTGGTTTGAGACATCTCCCTCGCCCATCTCACTCATAAAGTCACTGTTCTTCTGCTTGCATCAGCACTCAACCTCATAACAATTTGTGAGCAGTGGATTATGAGCTTCTTCCGCGCAGTAAGACTCCCACCGGTGTCCCGACACCTGATATCTCCACTTTCCCCTCCTTTCGCGCCAATTGATGGGTGACACTGTCTGCCGTGAGCAGAAAATTTGGATAATTTACTGTAAAATGCTACAAATTTTCACCAATTCATCGGCGGTCATACTCCTCTAGCTTCCTGGAGATAAATGGTTTCTGATGGGCATATCTACTCTCTACCACACAGTGTGCTGCAGTAACAGATTCAAAAATAAATGAAATCCAACATCTGGAAAGTGTGAGCGCTACTCGTGCAATAGTTGATCAGCTTAACAGGACAGAATTTCACCTCTGAAAATGGCTGTCTTCTTCTTCTTCCTGTTTTTAAAGAAGCGATTGACTTTTTTCTGGAGAATTAATAACCGACTCATTCCCAGGTAACTAACAACACTCTGATCAAAACGATCTAAAATATACAGTAATGCTGCAGGTTCTATTTCTCCGAGCTCCTGCTCTGCTTAAATGTTACAGAGAAAGATATTAAAGCCCCACCTGCTTTACAGCTGCTGCTCTGTAGCTGCACCTGACCTCTGATCTATCTTAGGAGGAGAGATCATTTCCCCACTGGGATCAGTAACATACCACATTATTAAGCTTTTATCCTTATTTTCTACTCGTTGCTGAGATTGAGCCACAGAGCACAACCACTAGATCCAACTAATATGTCTCTGGTGAGTCTAAGAGAGCGAGCTTCACTAATATCAGATTGACCAGGGTTCTGCATTTCAAACACAAAGTTCTGCTAATCTAATTCCATACTTTAAATTTCACACCACACTAAGCTCTGTTACATGTCATTCTGTAAGCGAAGGTGTGCACCCCTCATCCTACTGCCTTATAAAAGCACGATGGAGAGATCTGAGGAGATTGAAAGGTTGAGGTGTGAAGTGGTGGGAAGAAGAGAGGGCGAGGCAGGAAAGGAAGAGGTGGAGGAGAAGCAGGGTGGACAAATGGGAGGACAGGACAAGAACTCAACACACAAAAAGGCATGGACAGATGTGAGAAGACAACATCTATGCTTCAAGGAGGGGATATTTGGTTGGT
>NW_007579037.1:100945-117419 GCF_000690725.1 Stegastes partitus | reverse complement strand
TTTGAGATGTTTCTATGTTTTAGTTGTCTGTAACCTCTGATCATCTCACTCAAATGCAGAATATCTCATTACACATCTGTTGGCATGTTTGTTTTCCAGCATGTCTCAGTGGACCTGTTGCTGCACCTGCATTTGTCACTGCAATTCCACACTGTTACTGTCCAGTATCTCCAGTATCTGTAATATATGGTACCTTTAGTACCTATGTTACCACAGAAGAACTGTCACGTTATCAGAACTTTGGCTTTAACATGAAAACAAGTATTGCTTATTGTGACATCCCTGTAGTGATACAGGTTTTTTAAACTAATAGGAACAATGGTCGCTGTAGTGGATTATCTCAAGCATGTTTTAGGTCCATAAAATAAATGTGGCATACATTTGAAATAACCAGAAGAGAACAAACGGCAGCTGGAGGTAGAAAATCTGTCAGATCTATTGTATGCTTTATCACATATTTTAAAGGAAATGTTAAATATATGTGAAATATGTGCTGGTATAGTGATGGTATGGTCAGTAAAGCAACAGTCAGACTGTAGTAGTGTTGAAAATCTACTCAGAACATGAAAGGCCATGTAAACTTTTAGCCGCGGGTGGAAAAATACCAAAACTGAAGTTGTGTGCAGGTGCTGAAATATGTAAGTTAGCTAAAGATTCAGCTGAATAAATTCCTCAAATGCAAAACAAGCAAGAGACTGACAAAGAAAATGAGCAGGCTGGAGGTGAGGTGATTGGGGAGGGCTTGTTTTGCTTCCCTGGTCCTCCCTCCTGACATACACGCTGAACACAAATATCATTCATTAACAGTAATGTGCCATCTTAACACTGATGGATGGCGCACAGGCCCACAGTCACACACACACACACACACACACACACAGGGCTATAAAACACACAGAGACAATTTAAAGACGGACCTGCTGGGGAGCTGGGATGGCTGACTATCAGTCACATGCATATACACGAATGTTCGCACACACAGTCATACACACCGAAGCCTGGAGCTCAGGTGTCAGGCTAGCACACTGCAAATGAAGACATTTCCTAAAGCTGGCAACCTTTGATGGCTCTATGATTTCTCTTCCCCTCACTAGCACTCCTCAGAGGAAACAAGAGATGAGAGAGGAAAGAGTGGCCAACATAAATAGAGATGAACAGAGGACAGTGAGCCAGTAAGGCAGGTAGGAGCTATGAGTCATCTGTGTGGCTGTGGTGCAAAGGTGCTCTCTGTACCGTTTCTATATAAATTAACCTTCTGTATTATTTCATTCAGAGACAATATGTCAGGTGGCATTAACAAACCGGACTGGGAAGCGGGTTATACTGGGCTCAGAAGCTCAACAGAAGTGGCTGCAGCTAGTCGGGAAGTGGCTGTATCAACAGTCTGACGAGGAGGGACGGCGGCTTAGATGGTTTATAGATGGCACGGATTACAACTAAGACACAAAAAAAAAAGTCCTGATGGTTTAGAGAGAGGAACTCAGCGGATACGGAACATGATACAAACTTTTTATAAGAGATTCAGGATTATTTGATCCTAACAAAAACTGTAGGAAGCAGAATAATGGTTTTATAAACAATTGACAGCTAAAGAAGGGTTACAGGGTATGTTGGTGAAATTATTTGATATAATCGATATGAATATATTGAGACAATTGAGAGACAGTGTGCTTTTAAAACAAGAAACATGCCA
The DNA here is from genome assembly GCF_000690725.1 of Stegastes partitus. Classification (NCBI taxonomy): domain Eukaryota; kingdom Metazoa; phylum Chordata; class Actinopteri; family Pomacentridae; genus Stegastes; species Stegastes partitus. The sequence continues at coordinate 115,726 of NW_007579037.1, read as the reverse complement.
CATATGATCTATTAAAAGGTTTTTGAAATACCGCACACTTGCACAAATGCAAACCATACACAGTGCAATATTATGTTTGGTTTCAGCCACATGTTGGCATTTAAATAACAGAATTATGTTCAGATGCAAATTAGGGGCTGTATGATTATCTGTTTGGCTAATCATAGGAGCAAATATTCTCCATTGTTCTGATTGTTGTTTTTCTGACTGATTTCAAATAAAAGAAGTTAATCTTCTTTCTATCTGTAGTCATCGCAAGTTCCACCAACAACATCATTGCATTACAGATGATAGCTGAATAACCATGAAGGATAAAGGTCAGAAAGTTTTCATAGCTTCTCAACCACTACTACTACCACATTTAAAAGCTTACATAGCATCAAAATCCAAACAGTGCACGCATGATATAAACTATTCTATCTCTAGCATACTCTGCAAAAACAGTATTTCTTTCCATCTAAGCTAATACAGCACAACTTAAAACCAAAGCAACAATTGCATAATTCCCACCAGACATCTGTCCAAACCACAAACCATCAATCACACACTGCCAAATAAGCCACTTGAAAACTTATAGAATATTATGAGCAATGCAAACTGCTTAGAAAGGCGTTGTCTAAGGGCCTGGGCCTAATTATGCTCCACAATGACAACACAACACAACACAAGCAGCAACACAGAGACAAACAGGGTGCATTTTACCCATTAGAAACGATAGATAGAAGACAGAGAGTGTTTGACTCACCTACTGCATATTAGTTTGACTCACCTACTGCATATCAGAAGTCGCCAGTGGTCCTTCATGGTGGAAAAGTTTTCAGCATCCACGTCTTGTGAATACTTTCCCTGAAGAGAAACTGTTTTAAACGCAGTTTTGTAGCCTGGTCCAAACACGTTAGTTGATGTAGCAGATGCGAATTAGCAACACAAGAAAACTTGCTAACTGTCCCGGCTGTTTAATTTAGAAAAAAAAAAAAAGTTGCTCCCAGTGGTTTGTAGTCGTAGTTTTAGAGTTTTCCCTCGATAATATTCTTCTCCTCCATCCTTCAGAGTCCTCCTGACAGCTCACCGTCCTCACAGCACACTCAGGTGTTGCCAATTAAGACATTAAAATACGGCCCCGTTCCATTTAGTTGAACTAGCGATAGTACGTCGATATTACGCATGTTCATTCAGTGCTCAGGCTGACAGGAACAGGAAATGGAACGCAGCCATCTCTAATGGGATTACTTTTACCTGTTTCTCCTGATCAGAGACAACATGCAAAAAACTTATATTCCCAAATTACTCGTTTTATTGCTTCTACCTTTTAAGATAAAGAAAAATGTTTATTTTTCATTATAATGATATTACTGGTGGTATATGAGGAAATTATTTTTTTCATAATTAATACTTTGTTAGCTAACCAATTTATTATTATTATTATTTATTTATTGTACAGACTGTATGTAAAAGTTATACAATGTATAACATTTTAGTGATATTCGTTATCTGTATAGAAGTAAAATATATTCAAATAATTAACACTGTGTTAGGTATTCAATATTATTAATTATTAATTACATTTATTTTATTGCTGTATTGTTGTTGCATTGTCTGCACAAAAGCTAGTACAATGTACTTTTTTTAATGGTAGTTTTGTTTTTTATTTGTTTAAATAAGAGGAAAATATAGTTTCATGATCAATATTGTGTCAGGTTTTTAAATTTTTTATTTATTTGTTTTTTGTTACATGTTTGTTTCCTCTGACTGAAAAGTGAAGTAAACATGAAAATGCCTTAAACCAGAATTATTTCCAACAGCCAGCAGGGGGCGACTCTTCTGGTTCAAAAGAAGTCTTAACATACAGAATTCTGCGAGAAAATGGTCCAATTTCTTACTTGATGTGTTACCTCAGTTAACATTTTTCTAATAGGTTTGTGGTCTGACTCACTGGTTTAAAGACTTTTTAAATACAACATAATATTCATTTTGTAAATTGTTGTCCCATTTGGAGGACACAACAAAGCAGAGTATGTTTTGTGATTGACAGGTTTCTACTGTAACACTGTGTGTGAGTAACATCTGGATTTATAATCGGATCAATCGCTTGCTCTTTACAGCCGCTTTCAACTGACCAAGATGGCAACGACCAAATGCTAAACTCAAGGCTTCAAACTGTAGTTCCCAAACCGATAGGTGACATCACGGTGGCTACAAATCATCTTTTATCTATCGTCTTTGGTTTCTTGTCAATTTAATTAAACGTAGCTGCTCTTTCAAGAAAACCCCATGAGCACATTTTAAATTTTTGTACTTTCTTTTTTGAAGAATAGATGATCATCCAATGTGAATATAGCATCAGGACAAATGCCGCATTCATGTAATCCTGGATAATTATCAGTCTTTTAAGTAGCTACATTTTTCATTCAAGTGGGAACTTAAATGGAACGGTGAAACTATGATTTTTTCGAAAAAATTGTTTGGTTTGCCTACAAAAAAAAAAAAAAGCAAACAAGTAGGTCTAAGGATGCTTCACATCAGCTGAAGTCTGTCATTTAAAGTAATTAAATCCAAAAATAATAGAGCTCAAGCTACATTGGGATTGCATAGGCAACTCTGCTATTGTACAGTCATCTTAAGTCACTCTGGTCACTCATTAATCTTACCTGTAGATAAATGCATCAATGAAGAGATGCAGTTCATGGGAAACCCCAAGACACAGGAGCAACAACATCAGCTACCACTGCTTTAAAACTCAGCTTACCAACACACTCAATTGGTCCCAGTTTGTAATTAGTAATTTGACAGTGACATATCGCCCCATACATGCATGTATGTATGTATATTTGGAATATCTTGTTTGTAAATTATAATACGAAGTGTCTCTTATCAATCTTACGTAACAGTGAAACAAATAAGATAACGAATAAATAAATTATTTGCCTGCCTTTGCTGGTGATATGCTAATAAGGTTAGCGGGCAGTTATTCCACTTCTCCTAATACATTTTCTCAATTTGATCCGAGGTCCAACATCCCATCACCTGCTGGCTATTCAGATGATAATATTAAGAGATGAGAGACAGAAAAGAGAGAAGCAGAGGCTGAGAGAGATTCAAATGATGATATTAGAGGAGAGGGATGGTTAGAGAGATGGCTGCTGTCACCGTTATGCGTCTATGACACCTCAATGTGCAATAGTCATTTGTGTGCGTGTGTGTGTGTGTGTGTGTGTGTGTGTGTGTGGTAATATGAGAATTGATGCTGAGGGCTGACCTCCTCTGCCCCTCTCATTTCCATTCAGCCATTTTAGTTCTTTTCAGAGTCAGCAGAGCCATTGTGGCTCAACCGGGGAGCAGTTTGTCCTCATTAGAACTGTTCTGAATGAAACCGGAGAACAAAGCATGGAGGGGTATCAATTTTGATAAAAAACAGTTATGAAAGAGGAGAAGAGAAGAGAAGAGAAGAGAAGAGAAGAGAAGAGAAGAGAAGAGAAGAGAAGAGATTTGTCTTGTCATTCGTCGCTGCATAGTTAGTTAGTGTTTACCTTTTTAATACACATGCCATATGCACAAATTAAAAATTAACAAGCTCGTGATTTATGAGGAGAGGATAAGGACGCCAATAAAGAAATATATGACTTTGTTCCATGTGCTTCCTACTTTGTAAAGTGCTAAAGATGTGACATGAACATCTGTTTATGCGTATGGGATCAGGAGAGGCGGTGATGTGGCTGCAACAATGAGCATTATCATATGGAGCAAATGTCTTGATATATAAGTCCATGCTGCCACGCCGGCGTTATGGTTATGGATTAGGCGCGTTGCATAAGTGCGGGATTGTGCTGTGAGCGAGGCAGAGATGTATCGGCCGTATAAAAACTGCGTCTGTGATGTAGTTAATCATTTATTCAGCTAGCTTCTTCATCCCTTGAACACCTTCCACCGATGCAGGGACCGTATTTTTCAAGGCAAAATAATTCAAAAGCCATTTGTTCTTCAGTATCTGCTTGTACCATCTTCCCTTTTCTCATCTCCTTTTTCCACTTCTATCACGTCTTTGTTATTTGATTTTGCTCCATTTTCTCTCTGGTTTTCCCCCTCTCTGTTTTTGCCTTCACGCTCTTTTGTCTCTCCATTTTTTCCGAGCTGTTTCATGTAAAGACAGGTAACAATCAGGCTTTTACTGGAAGCACTCGGGTAGAAATGGGGCCCTAATCCTCGCTACACCTGTCAAAGGTTATTTTTACAGTGCCGGAGACAGAAATGCAGCCGTAAACACACACAGGACAGACTCACACGTGGAAACGGTCAGTGACAAATGGTGACAGATTGATCCAGTCAGAGTCCAGTCTGTGTCGCCCAAAACCACGTGTCGGGTGGATTTAGTGTGTAGAGATATTGTTGTCTTCTCTGTTCACTGTTTGTCTGTTTTCTTATTCAGATGAACACAAAGAAATCATAACCCCACAAACAAACAAAAAAATGTTTTAAACTATGTATAGAAACTAAAGATCAGAACTTGAAAAATGAATCATACTGTAATATTTCAGTTTTGAAGTCCATATTTGGATGTTGGACGGGTTTACGGTGGTGCAAGTCTTTCAGGCAGGAAACTTGAGTTTGAGTTCTGTCTAGATCAAGTTATCAAGCATAACTTTTTGACTTGAGTCTTGTTTTGAGTGCCGTCGGTTGCTGTTTTTACCTTGGAGCATTTTCATTTGGTATGTGGTCAAGCTTAAGCACCTAAACTACTTGGTTAAGTTAATAAAGGGGTTATGTTTTGTGTTAAAATCGACCCTGTCCATGCTACAAAGCTTCCTTTTGGTTTTTTGGGGGACTACTCCACCACTGATTTTACATAACTCTGATAACATTTGAACAGGGTGGCTAAAACCAGAGTAGGGTCGGAGTCACCCAAAGAAAATCTTGGCTGATAGTAAATATACCTGCTCTGCGACCAATCGGCTGGTCGCAGGAGGAACAAAGAAAATCTGCACGTTATCTCAAGATTAAGTATATTGGCCACATTGCACTGAGCGCACTCTACCAGCTAGCTTTACTAGCCTTAATGAATTCTAAATAAAAACAGAAAGCAAATATGTGCAACATATTAAATTATTTTAAGCTGAAATAATAACACCAGACAGCCCCATATTCACATAACACCTGAATATAGTGATCGAGTCTGATCAATAGTGATTCCAGCACAAGAACCACTGAGAAATATGATGCAGACATGTTAGCTTATCATTTTTAGATAGTTTGCACAATATACACTTGAATTTTTCACCATCTGTTTGGACAAAAATCAAAGAAACTGATAACTTCTTTGACATGGTAAACGAGTAAACATTCAGTAAATGTCAAGTAAGTTACGCTGAGCAGTATTAGGCTTGGTGAGTTCAAAGATGTGAGAGTGCATGGCTCAAAACACTATGTTTTTCACAGGAAGTATGTTCCTCCCACTGACAAAAATACAATGGATTAATCCATGAAGACAATCCTGTTGATGTTGCAGCTGTCCTTATATGAAAGTGAAACCAGTAACTTTAAAACCAATGAGAATTTAGTCGAAAGAGGCCGTCAACCTCAAGACTGGAGTTATAGTCACGCTAAGCAATGCATTATTTGTTAAATAAATCACCGGATGATTTAAGTGTCGTTGTTTATTGTTCAAACGTCTTAAAATCATCTTCTGATTTGATGATCATATCAAAATTAGATTTATGTTTCAGGAAGTTCTGCAGCCTTTTGTGGCAGAATTTATTTGTTGATCTGGAGATATGAAGCAGTTAAGTTGTTCACAGTTTCAGCAAGTTTAAAATGTTGGGCAGAAGCAAAACTCCAACTAAACACTGATGCTGATCCATGTCCGCTGGTTATGCAGCAAAGGTTTCCTAACAAAGTTTTCTATATAAACTGAAACCAGAGTGGTCCCTCTGCTCACTATACTGGCATTATCTTCATATCATCAAATGATCGACTTGGTTCTACCTTTCCCCTACATACTAACACTCACTGCAAGATTCCCCAAAGGTGAAACTGCACTGAAAAGAAGAGAAATTGTGTGCACTGATTGTCCCCTGTTCACCACAATAAAGTCCTCCTGCTCTGTCCTGGTTTCACCTCCCTCCAGGCTAAACACTCACACCGTGCATTGAAATTTATGAAAATCATCCCTGTAATATTCAGCCAGTGCCTGCCTGCTATATATATTTATATATAACAACCTTATTAAATCAGTTCAAAGTAGGACGATCCCATGATTACATTGAAGTGGGTAGAAGAGGAGGGGAGGGAGAAGAGGAAAAAAAAAAAAGAGGCGAAAGGGGGAGAGGGAAGAAAAATCAATGCCACTCGGTAATTGCATATTACAGCGTTATTTTGTGCATTGATATTGATAATACGTATGTTTACATTTGCCGTGATTAAAATCAATGCTCTAAAGTGAGTTATGACAGCGTGGCCTGATGGGACGGCTTTATGGCTGAGGGGGACTAATGAGGTGGTTGATGGGAAGGAAGGATTGCCTCCATCCATCTCTCCGCTGAATACTTCCTGCGAGGGACTGAGGGGCCGATCCGCTCGCTGTCTTCTGTAAAACGATGTGCAGGACTAATGTTTAATCTTCAGCTTTTGCTCAAAACTTTTAAAAGAATCTGCCAGTGACATATTCATAATTTTAAAACAGTATGAATAAATGATTAAATTGCCGTTGAGAGGAGCAGTTCACCTAAAGATAAGTCAAGATGGGAAAGTGCAGCAAATAACAGCCACTTGTTTCGAAGAATGCTGATGTCCAACTTGTCATTTTAATATTTTTATCCATGCTATAAGCTCCAGAGGCGGCATATTCTATATACAATATCCTAACTTTTACTGTGTTATTGTTAAACTCTGCTACAGAACCTGGCTAGCAAAAGTCCATTGTCTTGGTTTAATACAGAAAAGGACAGTGCTGACTTGACTAACATGAAATTCTTCTGTGTCCTAAATGTTTAAACCTAATTGCAGACAGGATTCAGCATACAAACCCTGATTGTGCTCTTTGTTCACCCAGCCATCCACCCCAACCTCCCCCCAGCAACTCAAGTGCACCAGAGCCACTGAGACTTTATTGAGCACATTATTCGTTCAAAATAGCATGGTTTGTGGACGTAATTCTGCCACAATAACATTTTTTTAAGAAAAATGTTAACAAAAGTTTATCTTGTCACACTTTGATTTATCTGCAAAACTAATAGCATCCCCTTTACAGTCAGCTTTAACATGTGTCAAGTCCAAATTCATAGGCATAAGCATGCAAACATGAAAAAAAGAAGAACAATCTTTAAGTCCATGCCCTTTTTTTCCCCTTTTTTGTTTCACTTGTCTGCTATTACAACAGTCAGGTGATAATCTGCCAGAGGTAGTGTCATTTTGAAGAGAAACTCCCTCCTTTGTTTCAGTGTTTCGTTGCTCAACCCCAACAATCGCGTCTCCAGAACTTCGTTCTATAAAACTATAAAACTAAATTCTCAGTTGTTTTTACTCCCACAGGGCAGGCAAGGTGACAGCATGATGTGATAAAAAAAAACGGTTTGCACTTTCAAAGAACCACATTGGAGGAGTGGTAAAAATTCTGTCGGACTTCCAATTACAAGACATAAGTTGATGTCTCATGTAGGACCATTCTGACTTCAGTTTTGTTTTTACTCCCATGTGGTTAAGTGTAGGCACCAAAACTACTTGGTTTGGTTTAGAAAAATATAATTTGGCTGAAAATACGACCCTTTCACAACATATTTGAAGCTTCTTTTCCATTTTCTGAGTCCTGCCCCATCTAGTATATGCAGGAGTCAAAGCAGTTTAATAAATGGTTAACATGTTGGTTGGAAATGTATTTGTGACATGCTTTTTCAGTTTTTACAAAGAGTGTGAATCAACTTCCCGCTCTTTTTCGGAGACTACCTCTGACCCAGATAAAAGAGAAGGACTGATTCCTTCACCATACATACGAAAAGCAAACACAGAAGCATCACATTAGGCCTGAGCTGCCCTTGTATCCTATACGTTCTTCTAACAGGCTAATGTCACTCTGTGCTCCGAGCTGTCTGGTGTAGCTCGTTTGCTAACACTGTTACGTGGCTTTTCAAATTACATAATTTACTTTGGCTGCTAATGCTGGCTCAGTGTTTTTGGCGTCAGGTGCCCGTGTTAAGTGTACACTCGTCTATTATACCAATGTGTTAGAGGATGTTTTTGAAACCGGAGCCACTACAGGGGAACACGGGCAGGGTGTAAATGTGCTCACATGTTCACATATGTGCACACACACACACACACAAACGCATGTCTGTACAGTAACCGCAACTTCTGTGGAAACCACAGAAAGCCATCTGCAATGATAGAGAGTCCTCTAAGTGCTATCAGATATGCACACACTGCTGGAGGTACATTTATGCCGCGGCTCTGTTTTAACCGGCCTCTCAAAGCTGCTTTATCAGGTTTTAAAAGAAAGATTTCTGATTCTCGTTTCTTTCATTCGATCATTTTTACCTCAGACAAGAGCAAAATGTCTTGACTGTCTGTCTTGCTTGCACATGGAAAAAAACCCTCCTGATTTGCTGTTTTGGAGCATCAGTGAAAACAAAGACCCTTTATGGAGGAGGTGTCAGCTAACACGGCGCTAATGTGTTTTGCTTTCAGAATGACCAAACTGTTGCTTAACGACTCTGGGAAATCACTGCGAGTAATACACATCCAGAGAGAGGTGTGCATTGCCGCAAATATGGTTCGGTTTCCACAAACAAGTCAAAACACTCAACAAATAGAAGTGTTTGTGTGTGTGTGTGTGTGTGAGACAGAAAATGATTATGGAACACATAGACTGAGGTTCAGGGCAGCTAGGGGGAAGCACTTTCAGTCTGAGTGTCAATCCATTGTTGAATATTAGGGACGTAACCCTGTCCATTAAGTCAAATTCATGGAAATTGCTTCCACCATGGAGGGAGAGAGAGAGAGACAGAGAGAGAGAGGAAGAGGGGGAACAAAAATTATGAGATGAATAGAGAAAGGAGAAGATTGGCTCAGAGGTAGAGGCACGGTAGCATCCATCCACTCATCCACCCCCCCTCCATCCTCTCGTTCAGCTGTCCAGTTGTGGCGGCTCTAACTTTAATTAAAAGTTTCTGCGGCAGAGGTGACCCGCTGGTGTCGAGGTGAAGGAACGACGGAGAGGAAAGATGGAGTGATTATAGAAAGAGAGAAGAGTGAGCAAGTAAAAATATTACCTCTTTTTATATATATGTGTGTGTGTGGATAACTTCTTGTGTATTAAACCAACCGCTCGAGAGCGATAAAGCATTCCTCATCTGGATGATTGATGCCCTTTGAGGTGGCATAAATTCTAAAACGGATCCTTATTTAGCTTAAATTAAGGCCTTTATTTGTGACAGACTATTAGAGACCTGCGTCACCCGTGTATTTGATCATATTTTAGTCAGAAGTCTATTTGCTGTTGGGGTCCCTGCGCTGTATTAATCCGCCGTTGCTGCTGTTCCTCAATCTGTTTCACATTAAGAGCTTTCCAGGTGTTTATGGGATCTAATCACTCCACCTCCCCGGAGAGCTTTTATTGTGAAACATCTGCAGGGTGTGTTTATCAATGGCAAGTTAACTTTGAAAAAAAAAGAAAAGTGATGCTTCAGATGCTAAGAGATCTTGGCCTGTATTTTAAACTGGATTATATTTGAGGTATATTTCAGTAAGATGTTCTGCTGTTGATTGATGTGTAGATGCATGCAGCTCTCAGCCTCTTGTGGTTCTCAAACAGATTCTGCTGCTCTGAAGAAAAACTCCTAAAAATAAGTGGAAGCAACAAATTCAGCTCCTGGTTTTTCACATGTTCTCAAAATCTGGATTACACTCAATATTACTAATTCGGATTAACCTGACCTGTTATAGTCCCTGTTGTCTTGGTATAAAGTTGTATTTTATGGATACTTTTGGTTTGGAATAGATGTGAAATTGTAAAGCAAGGTGACTGCAAAAGATGCTTTGTGATTTCAGTTGTGTCTGTTGCTCTCTGAGATGTTGTTTGGATTAATATTGTTGCTGAAACGTGGAAAAATCTGTCCCCAAACCACTTCACACAGCTGCAAGTTTGTGGTTTCTGCGTTATCAGCTAATACAATGGCATGCAGTTCAGATTTGCGCTGTTGTGAAAGTGATACAGAAATGTTACAGGGTCTAAACTTGCCATTGTAGAAAAACTAAAAGTAAAAAAAGCACTTGGAAAGACATACAATCTGTTCCAAATTTTGTTCCATAAGATTAAAAATCTGAGAAAATCAGCAGAATATCTGAAGCCAAACTCCTCTCCAGTTTAATGTAAACGTCACCAGGGTGCTCATTTAGATAAAGTGTTTGAATCCCTTCAAATTAAATCAAAAGACTTTGGGTCTGAAAGGAGCATATGTTTCCCAATCCACCATCAATACGCCATTCATTTCTACATTTAGGTCCAATTAGTGAGCAACTCAACACCTTCTGCACTGATGTTCCCATTAAAATCCATCCAGTAACTTTCAAGAAATAATCACTGAGAGGCTTTTAATGTGAAATATCTCCTGGAATTTCATTGGAGCTCCATTGTCACATTACCATTTCTAAATAACTAAAAAACAAACAAAAAACCCCAGTAAAGTATATGTACTAGAAATGTACAAATCTGTATTCTCAGTGGTCTTTACTGGCCTGTATTTATTCATTCCTGGCACTTGATTTTAGCATTATTGAATTTTGGCTTGTATTTGAGAATAAACACTAAAAACTCACTAAAGCTTCCCAGGATCTAAGAACCAAAGGTGTTTTATTGTCCTGAAGCCACGATGCATTTTTCACATCTGTGAGCCATCACCTTTCTTCTTGTCGCCTTGACAGAATGTTTCTGCGCTTGAACAAGTGACGTGAACATGTGTAAATCTGTTTTCCTCCCCAACACCATCATCGCCACTGGTATATGTGTAGGTTGTGTGTGTGTGTGTGTGTGTGTGTGTGTGGCTGTGCAGCAGGCCAGCAGATCGTTGCGGTGTGCAGGCCACAGGGACAGTGAAATATAGCCACAATTAGCCCTGGACACAGTTCAATGATGATAGAGAGGCTCGGCACCCCTTAGACCATGATTAAAAGGCCTGCCCTGCCCACCGCTGATAGAGACAACTGATCTCACATTATTAGTAGTACGATCACCGCCGAGCAGCAGCAGCAGCAGCAGCAGCAGCAGCAGCACGAGCCGCTTCATTCTAATGTGATTTGTGACGGCTTTAATTCATTTATCATTCTGAAAATATTTTCTTCTTAGTTAGTGTATTTACTCTGTATTTCTGTATTGCTCTTTTGAACGTTGTACTCTTTCATTTGCATTTTCCGCTTGCTTTCTTCTTTGTCCACAAAATGTGATAGAATAAATCTGTAATCTCCAGACTGTAAGCACTTAAAAGAATCCTGAAAATTTTGATTTAGCATTCAAAAATGTGAAAGTACCTAAAAAAAATATAGAATTTCAGATTGGATTTTGAATACTGATGCAAAAATGTTACCAGCTTTTACCAGCTGTGGCGAGTTTTTAGCTTCTTTATACACTTGTAGGCAGCTTAATCTATAATATTACATATATTTAAATATAAAGTAACATAAAATGTAAGTAAAGTACAATTACATCCAAATTGTTATCTAAGCATAGCACATGAGTGAAGCTGTGAAACCTTTCCTCACTGTATAGTTCAGTTTAATTTCACACATTTGTTGAATTTACTATGTTAAATATATATAATATGATTTGAAATCTATTTAAAATGCAGTTACTGTAAACAAATTGTATTTTTAGGAGAGAGAATCTGGTATAGGAAAGGTTTAGAATGTTGTGGAAGTACAGACCCTGGCATAGACCTGTGTATTTCTGGGTTTTGATGGTTATGCAGTGTTTATTTTTGTCTTTGTGGGCTGTTTTTCCTTTTTAAAAATTGTATTTCAGCTGAATAAAATGTAATAAATGGAAATCTTTAGAATAATTTTTTTTCCACAATAACTCTCCATACTATGTAAAACATTTGATAGGTACATCTGCAGCTTTTGAACCCTTAAACCTTCACAATGAGACATATTCTACTCGCCACCTGCTTCCATCTGCTTGTATTTGTCTCATATATTTTTTCTCCTCTCTCCTCGCCGCCTTCTCCTCAGTCGCCGTCATGCTCGTAGATCAATGCTGAGACCTTCTTTATCTTTTACACATCAGTAGTGCAGCACCGTTCGGCCCTCTGCCCCATTTATTTTCAGCTTTCTCTCTCTCTCTCTTTTTTTTTTTTACATGTGCACCTCTGATAATGCTGCTGCTCTGTCTCTATTCACTGTTCACATCACAAGTCTGCACGGGACCCAAGCTGCTCCTCTGACTGAGCAGAGGTCACGGAGGGTCGCGGACGCAAATACAGGGATTCAAGCAGACTACAATGTGCATGCAAGTGTGTAAGAAAAGATGCCTGCCGTAGAGGATGCTCAAATGTTTGCAGAAATGCAGCAAATATATATAAACAGTTGCAGTGACCGTGGGGCAAGTGCACACCCACAGTCACCCCGTCCAAAACTGTGCAAGAGGAAAGTCACTCCTTAAAAAAAAAAAAAAAGAGAGAGAGAGAGAGAAAACCAGGAAAGGTTGATAGATGGAGGGCTGGTAATGAAATGGAGACATCAAGGAGCATGAAGAGGAGAGGAGGGAGGGATGGAGGGAGTGTGGAAACAACCTAGAAAGAAGGGGGAGAAAGAGAAAAGAGAGAGAGAGAGAGGGAGAGGGAGAGAGAGGGGAATAAGAAGAATAGCCTTTTGCCTGTGTTCCATCAAGGGAGAAATTACACATTTACTAAGGTTTTTTCTTAAGACGACGGCCCTCATAGATCAAACCGCTTGGATGTACCAGCCAATTTTCAACATGAAATATAGACACCAGAAATCTATTACACCTGTGTTCTCTCTCCCCTCTCCTATCTGCGGCTCCGTCGCTCCTTCTCGCAAAGGTTGATGCATCTACATCACTGTCGGCCCTCCTCGCCGGATCCGCCGCCGCATCTCTCTCTCCCTCCTCTTCCTCGGAGGCCATGGATCTCCCAGCATCCCTCTCTGACATGTACATTATGTTATCCGCCGGTACATCTGCTTGACAAATGGGGAAGTCGATCATATTCAATAATTATCTGACCTTTTTCCTTTGTTGTATTTCTGCTGCTTCTTTTAGTGTGGTGATATTAAGACCAATTCCAGGAGGACTTTTTCTTTTTTTTTTTTTGTAATGCATACGACTTCAGCTACTAAGCAGGTGACATTTGTGACAATGATCATGTTAAAAGACTATTTTCCTGTCTTCAGATAAGAGAGCGTTAAGCTGTTTTATCTGTCTAACTTCTTAAAACTCTGATATGAGGCTGAACTGTAACCACATATTTAAGGATACGCTGATTTTTGTCGGTAACAGAATAAAAGGAATAATATAAGCATCATTTCTTATAGTGTGCATGTTGTGTTCGTTGTGTTAGTAGATGAAGAGACTAGAAAGTAAAGTAAGACCATGACGCTCATCTTCCTTAATCTGTAGATGTGCACAGCGAATAAAATGTTGAATAGTTTTAATTAGAAATTAAATAAAAATAAACTTAACTTTGATGCAGAAAATGCGAGTTAATCAAAGATAATCAAAATATTTAAATTTGAACTTTCTAAACATGAATGGAGTGCAAAAATCTTCTTATAAAGTATGTTTCCCTCAATTTAGGTGGTTTGTATGTTCTTTTAGTGAATCATGTTCCTCAAAATACAAACACTAATGTTAAAACGACATTTTCTTGGTCTATTCTTGGTCAAGTTGTGTCAGATTTTCCCATTTAAAATATATTATTTTTAATGTGTTTCGAGTATAATTATAGAAATGACTTGATAATATTACCGTTTCTTAATTTCTTGAGTGTTTTAAAGGTCCATCAAACTAAATCTTAGATTACTGAAGACCAGCTAAGATGCATCATTGTAATGTCCCTACAGTGTGATTCCACCCAGGGACTTTATTTTATGTTAAACTGTGTTTCTTTCCCCAAAATTGGCAACTTTTTTGGAAATACGTTCTTTCAAATTCATAATGCTTTTCAGGATACTAACAGGCCCCTTACATTACAAATAAATGAGTAATAGAGGAACCTAAAAAAAACTAAAACTCGTGCAGAGTTGTGCAGGACATGAAATCGTAAACTGAAAGCTGTTTTAAAAAGACAAACTTTGGCAAACTTCTTGACCACAGAGTGCTGCAGTTACAAATGTGTTTAGGGACAGAGCAAATCTGTCCGCACCAGGTCCATGTCTGGTCCCGGCTGGTGGGGGATCAAGAGGATGGAGTGAAAAGTGTGGTGGTGGTGATGAGGCAAGAAGGTGCAGGAGGAGTGAGTGGATGGATTTTAAGACGGGAGTGATGAGGTCACAAAAGGGGGAGAAAGTGAGAATAGGAGCGACTGAGTTGTGGATATAATGAGTTTTATTAAAGATGATATGTCATAAAGAATCCGCTTTCAGAAGTCAGATATGGAGGTAAAAGTCCCAGCAGCAGAGTTAAAGGATAATTGCTGTTTTTTTCAATCGGGCATATTTCCAATGCATGTAGTTAATGAAGCTCTGTGGGTAATGCTAACCTTACAGTCACCAAACAAGACCTTCAGCCTAAACAATCATATCTAGTGCAACTCTATCTGATCCAACCCACAGAAATGTTACTGAAAT
>NW_007579037.1:84057-100439 GCF_000690725.1 Stegastes partitus | reverse complement strand
AGCATTCTATTCTATTCTATTCTATTCTATTCTATTCTATTCTATTCTATTCTATTCTATTCTATTCTACTCTATGTTGACGATGTTATCCACATGTTGCAGAGCTTCATTTTCTAAGTCCTGCCAGCTAGAGGTCTCTTAATTTTAAAATGTATCTATAAGTTGTAATAATCTGCTTGTAAAATGACTTATGGGGTAATTTTAGGGGAGGACAGGCTCTGCTCAGTATCTCTACTCTAGAAATTAAGGGGACGGACTTGAACAAAAAAAACATGAGGACGAGGATCTGAGCTTTCTTTGGATTTCCTAGTAGAAATAACTTCAACTTTAACCAAAAGTAAACATGAAAAGTCTGTGCCAGGATTACCCCAAATCTCCTCCTTTAAGTCACAGAACACAGATCATATGCTGTACAGGAGCTCACATTGTGGAGCTGAATGATACCTAACAATCACTATGACAGAACCACAGAGGAGGATGTGCTGCACTATTTTTAATTCACTGAACCCTTTGAACACGACACCTGAGAAAATAAGGAAATTAGAGATGTTAAAGTAACAAAAAAAAGGTGCTGATATCTCACATCTATTGTTCAGAAGGCCTTTAAACCAACCATGACATCAGTGAGGTGTTGTTCATGAATAATCGCTGGAGTATAAAAGTCAAGCAGCTGTCACCTGGACAGCAGGATGTGTTTTTCCCTGCACATCCTGAAACACCCACTCACAGATCTGAAACACACACACACACACACACAAGTTGGAACTTTTACAATATCCTCCAGAGCAGTAAACAGTGAGTTTAAAATTATGTGATTTAAAATGTGCAACACAAAATCTTAAACCGTTACCAAGAGTATTGTCAGATACTGATTCTACAGTCGTGACATAATGTTTAGTCGGTGATGTTTTGGTAATTTTAGACTTTTTTCTTTTCTTTTTTTTTGAAAGCCATTTGTGATTTTTTTTTTATTTTATTTTATTTTTTTTTTAAAGTTGATCATGATTGTTTGCACAGCTTCTTTCCCCAAAATGTTCACAGAAACTGCACAAAGAGAATGTTGCTTGCATTCTTTGCTTGAACAGATTACATATTTAAAGCTGCACTATTTTTATAGTAACAATGGATTAAATCAATGAAAAGTGAACCCACATAGAATTATCTGCTTTTTGGAGCAATTTAACATCTTTCACTGCTTGGGTTAAGACTCTCATCAGCGTTTTTAACAACTGCAGAAAAAAAATTAATTAAAGTCCACTGTTGGTCACGTTACTCAGAAAGTCTAATAAGTTACTTTTATACTCATTACTCTATTTGAAAGTAACAATATTACTTTACTTGTTATACCTCCATGAGCCTTGTTCCGTTTGAGGTCCTTCCTGATACCTGAATTGATGGATTTGTTGGGATTTCATGTATATTTTTGTTGGATCTAAAGCTGTAAATCTGTCTGGTTAATCTCCAAAATTGCTGATGCTGTAGGGTCTTAGACTTATTAGTGAGGTTAAGTTCCATCATTTCCAATACCATACTGTCTTAGCTACACTTTTCCATTTGTTGGGTGAGTCTCCATAATAAATAACACTGTAGGGTCTCAGCCTTAATATTTATCAGAGTCAGGTAAAGTTGTATTTAATATCGTTTTCATAGGGTTTTAATTCTTTGATATGTAAATTACTCTGGTTAATATCACACCACAAACAGCACTACATGGTCTTAGCCTCAAGATCTAAACTTGTTTGACTCATTTGTAACGCCAGTCATGGTCTTTTGTTTACTGGAAAGCACTTTGACGCAATGTCTGTTGTTTTAAATGTGCTACATAAACAACAGTGACTTGACTTGGCTTTTAGTTAGCATCAAAAGTGATCCATTACTGTGTTGCTTTTGCTATTTGTTTTCAATGCAGCACCTCTGCTAACTCACTGTCTGAAATGCTCCACTTTGATCCTCTCCTGAGAAGCACTAAAGCGAGGTAACATTGGTTACATACCAAAATCCCAAATCCATACTCATAGGCAAAGTCCAAGAGGCTCTAGCGAAGAAATAGTGGCGGGCTGTGATTCAGCTGCTCATTCTTTGTTTGAGAACGTGCCAAACTAGCCACTAGATTGTTATGCAACTGTCTTACTTTTAATAAGGAAAGCAAAGAAAGCATGGACTTTTCAGGTTGGGGACAGTAAAACGTGATGTATTCTGTGGCAGAGCTCAGGAGTTCCAGGAAACTGTACCAAAGATACACTCCCAGCTCAGCATCCTCACCCACTTCAAGCAAAGCGTCACCCAGCAGTTCCTGGTGTTGCTGATGAGAGTCTGTGTTAGATGTCACAGTGGGCAGTTATGACATACTAGATGACACAGAGGAGGTGTGTCAGAAAACTTTCAGGACTGGTGTCACACAAGATATATTTCAAATCCAAACTACAAGTTTTCCCCTTCCAAGTAATCCCCCTGGAGTCTAACACACTTCCCCAGCCTCTCTGCCACGCTGCCATGCACTCCTGGAAGGATTCTTCCAGGATCCTCCTCAGCTCCGTGGTCACAGCCATCTTGATGTCGTCCACGTCTCAAAACGGGTCCCCTTGATGACCCCCTTGAGCTTTGGGAAGAGAGAAAAAATCCCACTGAGCCAGGTTGGGTGAGTAGAGAGGATGCTCCAGCACTGTGATGTTCTTCTCAGCCAGGAACTGTTGGATGCTCAGGGCGTTGTGAGCAGGCATGTTGTCATGGTGAAGCAGCCACCACTTGTCCTGCCACAACCTCTTCTCTGAACGAAGCAAACGCTGCAGGATCTCTTTGTAGACGTGCTGGTTGATCATCTGAAGGGGAAAACTCATAGTTTGTAGTTTGACATATATCTTTTGTGACACCAGTCCTGGAACCTTTCTGACACAACTTCATGTTGAGATGATGTCATACTTTGGAGGAGATATCTAACACTACTAAATGATGACATCCACTAAAGTCAGCTGAGCACCACCACGAAGGAATACTGTATAGTCAATTAAACTGTCAGAAACTTGAAATGTCTTGCAAACCCCTGAACAGAGAGCTCCACATTCAGCTGGAAAACCACAAACTGTGCAGCAGATTTTGGAAAACTTATCCTTTGCTGTGGATTTTGCTGTAGTGTGTTGTTGTCTTTCTATGCATGTAAAAAGTCTGCAAACTTACAAAACCCAAAGGAGAAGACATAAAAGCATAATATGGGCTCTTTAAACCCTCTGTGCACACATAAAATGGCCCACAGATAAAAACTAATAGTAGTGGAGCATCGGCTTGCAGCAGCAGCAGCAGCGGCGACCAAAACAGAGCTAAAATGTACAAAGCAGAACTCCAGTGGATGTTAATGCTGCTTTTTGTCTCCTGCATGTGTAAATAGGAGCAAACAAAGTACTACAACTTGTTCAGCTGCCTCTAGGTAGCCAAAAAAAAACCCTATAATGCAGCTTTAAATTCACACAGCACAGGCCTCCTTCATAGCAACACAAGTTTGACACGCTAATACATATATTCAGCTGAATCTCCCACCCCCTGCATTACACAAATCTCCCGACTGATAGATGCTGTGATACAGAAGAAAGGAAGGTAAGTAGAGGGAGGATCTTCATGTAAAATTCACTTAGCTGCCATATTTTTTCCTGCGGGACAAGATTAATTGCGTTATAACTTGTTTCTAGAGAAGGAGGGAGGGATGGGGGGGGTGTACGTAGAAAAATGGCAGCGCCTGCCGGTCCAACCCCGAGCCCCTTCCTCCCTCTCGACTCCCTCTCTCCCCTCCTCTCTGCGGCGACCATCTCTTAATACATCCTGAGAAATTGAGGTTAAGAGGGGATATCCAGGGGGTTATCTGGCATCGCGGCGCTCGGCGTGGGGAGATTGATGGTCTTAAGAGGCCGGGGTGCTGTGGTCATATTCATATGGTAATTCCTCCCCATTGTCCCTGCGGAAACCGAGGCTTTCTTTAATCTGTGAGGGAGGCCTCCTCTCCCTCTCTCTCTGTTGAAACCAAGCCCAGCATCACTTTATCATCTCCGCAGATGCTACGATGACGACGGGCGGCCGGTGACGTCTGGATGGATCTATCAGAGTCACCTGTTTTGTGTGCGTGTAAATTAAAAAAAAAAAAAAAAGGAGAAGAGGTGGGAGAATTGTTGATAGGATAATGGCGGAGGGTGTTTCAGGGGAGGGCACGGGGGGGAATGTAATGATAACTCTATACTGGACGTTATTTTAATCCCCATCCCTCCCAGACAAGGGAGAGATAACTTCAATCCATTTGTGACTAAGATGCATTCAGTTCTGACAATTTCAACTCTTCAAGTCCAATTCTGAGATAGCAATCGTCTGTGATAAAGGTATTTTGGGTTAACAGTTGTAAATCCATCTATTCAAACGTCTGGGATTGTATGAATGCATTACGCCTTTTGATTTTGTTATCTTTTTTGCTATATTCCTACTTTTCAAAGTGGCATATTTGGGCAAACTTAGTAAGCAGATTGTGGGGACGAGGAAAACAGTTTTATTGTATTGCTGCATATTCTTTTATCCCCTCCAACATATGTATTGCTTATTTAAAACACACACACACACACAAATGCCTGCATTAAAGCGGTTACCTGCTTTCTGCTCATCGCCTGATGTAAAAAAGAAAAAATATAAATTGTGCGAGCGATGTCTTCGGAGGCACAAAGCAGCAGGTCAGTACAGATAATGTGCAGTAAACTTGTCTGCGGTCGATCTATATCCTCACATGCTGAATCTATACATGTGGATCAACATCTCCCATAATAAATGGCTTATCTATATACTTGGTGGATCTATATATCCAGTACATGGCTGATCGATAGTAATGAATCTGAGCTCGCAGGATAGACAACGAGATGTCTCCTCTGAGAGTCAGCTATATGGGCCAACAACACCAAGCAGCCAACAGCGGCACAAACACACAAGAAAAGAGATAAACTGAGAGAGATGTGGATGTCTGTGCTGGATTTTGTTACTAAATATGAATATATCCATTCATTGTTGATATGCACTTATCATGTTTAGGTTCACAGGGAGCCAGAGTGTTGCAGAAAGAACCAAGCATCCTGATGGATTCAGACTCATGCAGAGGAGAGTGCTAACCCCATTGAGTTGCTACTTGTTATTGTGGTTTAACTTTTCATGTCATTTATTTTTTTAAGCTGGCTAACTCAAGATGATGAGCTGTATCTCATTCCCATGTCATCACACATTGCTGCTTTGTCTGGACTCCATCACATTTCACCTGATACCCTTTAATGTTTTTCAAGATGTAACAGACCTATTAAAAAGTGTGTTTTCTTTTATATAAAGACATTTTTTTAACCTTAAATTAATAAAGAGAATGCTCGAATTGGTGCATAAAAATTCACCAGAATGCAGGAAATTAGATGTTTCATGTTAAAAGTTTTTGGAGGACGACCCCTGTTTATTGCCCTCCAGTGACTTATACTGCCTCCACCTTGCCCATCACTGTATGAGGTTCTCTTAAACTGGAGAAACTCTTACTGCAAGTCTGTCAGTTTTAGGTATTGAGCTGCAAGGGGCTCTCTATGGGGGTATTGTTGTAGCAAAACTATTTGTAAATGTGTATGGAGAGTTGTGTGTCTGTATCTCAATGTGTGTGTCTGTAGTGAGATTTGTCAATGTTTAAAAAGATGTGTAAGACCTGTAAATGCCTACAAAGGTATTAATAGATGAAAAGTCTAAGTATTGGGCTACAGATGTGGGAAATACTGACAAATCACCAGTTACAAGTCAAGCAGGCTTCACAATTGGCTGTCTTTTTACACATGACTTTTGCTACCCTTCTGCCACTACACATTTACAAATAGTTTTGTTAAAATAATACCCCCATATCTTTTACACAATAGCAGCACTTAAGAACAAGTTGAGGGCAACTGCATCTGCAGATGTTTGTTTTTGGCAAATGCTGAATTGCACTGCTGCCCCTGTTAAGCCAGAATGAACTTTTTTGCAGATGACACCGCCCTTTTGTGTTGAAATTCTTAGTAGCTGTTTGCCTGCTGTGAAACAAATGAAGAATGATGAATAAGAGTCCATTTCAAAATGACATTTTTAGCCATGCTGTGCAAACTCACAGAACTCAGGAGAGAAAAATAGAGTAAGTAGGAGAGAAGTCCATGCCAAGACACAAACCGCAGCTTTGATTAAGTTGGGCTGTGCTGATTTTCTCACCGCTGCTCCGATCAGTCTCCTCACTGACCAACCATTGACTTCCTGTAGTCCGCTGCTGCTGGTGACGTTCAAACTTTTCGTCTCGTCAAGCCCACCCACACACACACACACGTACCGCCACCATCTCCCTCTCTCCTTAATCAATACCCGTATTAATCATCCAAAATATCTATGTGACAAACCAATTATTAATCTGCGCCGTCAAGTCCAATACAGTGATAATGAATTTAGTGGGAATGCCGTGGACTCCATCCATTCATTAACTGCTGATGGCTGCTGTAATGACTGCTCAATGTCACCGGGATATTCTAGCGCTGTTGTTGCGACACATGTTCGAACACACAGACTTACATGCATCCAAGGCGTGTTTGCATTGAATAGACACAGTTTAGGATGCAGATAAACAACTAGAAGTGAAAAGATACATCCTCCTCTTCCCTTATCCCCAACATCTTCCCTCCAGCCTTCCTCTCACTCTCTCCTGTCGTCGTCCTCCTCCTCTCCTCCCTCTCCTCATATTGATGTCTTAGTTCCTCGCTCCAATAAGCGTCTAATCAACAGCAGAGGGGATCAGATCAGATCACAGCAGGATGATGGATCTGGGAATCATTTACTGGGGCTGGCCCATGCTTCTAAACCACGGGAATGTATTTTCAGGATGATAGCTTGATGAAATGATGAGCTCTGCGTTCCACACCATGAGTCCAGTACTCGCACTAAATAAGAGCTGGAGAAACTTTATGTTTGGGCTTCATTACTAAAGAAAAACACATTATTCATCACTATTGACAAAATTACAGACCCATATCTTGAAAATGGATCCAACACCATATGCTACTGATATTATCCAACAATCATTTATTGTTCCTAACTTGAATGAACCATTATATGATTACTATAAACTTAAGAAACTTTTAAAAGACCATCATTTTAGGTGTCACATAATAGTCTGCATTTTTACAGGCTGCCATTTATCACAACATATATTTTACCTTGTAATAATAGAAAAAACACAAATGATGGTTCTTTTCTGTTCTGTCTCAGTAAACCAAGCACATTACTGACCCTTGAACTGTGTTTTAATACTTCTGCCAGCAGGAAGTTGGGCAAACCACAACCTGGATTGATGCTTACACTCTTACAGTATTTTTTTGTTTGTTGTTGTTTTCTAAAGGCCTTAAAATGGTCCAAAACATACGTGACTGTGAATGGTGCCCTTGTAGATATTTCTTATCAATCTCCTATTATATGTAATAATAAATAAACAAGCATGCTACCAAATTGTTAAATTCTTCCTTCCGGTACGTGTTTTCTAACCTTCGTCTAAATTGTCAAACCTGACTGGTTTCCTTTCAATTCAATGGGTTATTTTTGCATCTTCATGTAACTTCAAACCTTTTTTTTTCCCAACGTGTAAATCTTTTCTGCGGCTTGCAGTCCCACTCCACTGCCGAAAGGCCTTTAAGTGTTGAGCATTTGCACGGGCAAAATAATGATGAATCATGTCATGCAGACTGCTTTGTGTGCGGGTCATCGTTCAGTATTTCTGCCCTCCATGTTGTCTGATGCCAGCTCCCCTCATCTCTCCCAGCAGCCTCCACATTTGCATACAAATGAACATCTAAACGGGCTCAATGACATAATTGACTCGCAATTAGAAATTTTCTTGAGCTGGTCACTTTGCACTGGACGGACCAAGTGCACAAAATGAGGAACGACACACACACATACACAGAAGGAGAGAAAAATGGCTGCTGTTTTGCATATTAATGAGAGTCATTAGCTGTCGCTTGGCAATGGCTGACAAGGGGACTTATTTATGCCCTGGCCCTCGATGCCTGACTGGGGGAAAGTGTCCACTTCAGCGACCAGCGCTAATTGTTTCTGAGCATGTTGTCCGGCTGATCATCATCATCATCATGGGAAATTAGGCCCGCTTCAAAAAGACGACTTGGCTGACGTTGAGCATGGCCTATTATGATAACTCTGTGTAAGCTTTTAACTTCTGGTGCACTACAAGAGCCAAGCTTTTAACTTGGGCCCATTAAGGGCCTTGTATCTTGCTGTTTCACTCCGAGTAACAACTATTGAATTCCAAAAAGCGGAAAGACGAGCCAAAATAGCAAGCCATTATGCTAATATTTTGATAAATGAAAGTGTGAAAGTTGTATTAGTTAGACTTTTATGGGGAAAAGTGCTGATTTCTGTTTAAAAAGCAACCAGAAAGAAAACAGATACGTTCACGAAATTAGTTTCCAACCAGATAGTTTTAAGTCTTTAATCAAGTCATATTGTCACACAAAACCTTCCTAATAAACTCACTAAGCCCTTCACAATTAAATAATGTGGTGCATCTGCTAGCTGTGGGCATCCATGACGTCCAAGTGTAACTGTTTGATGCCAACTCAACCAAATCAACCAAATATCAGTCTTTGTCCACATCTAATTCTGCATATGCAATGAACAAGGCCATATCTCCATCAAGGTGTTTCATCATCCCGCTTCCTGATTAAAACTTTTTCTTTTTCTTATTGCTACTTGACATTTGGCAGAAGTCTTGGTTGCATATGGCCACATTCTTTTCGCAGCTTGATTCAGCTGATGTACTCGTTTGCAGCTGACAGCATCATATTTAAGAGCAACAACAGGAAAGGAAAATCGTGATTTCTCTTCTTTTAAGTTCCAATGCATCTCTGCCTCCCACTCGCACACTTAATATTCCTGACGAGATCCTTGCTTACTGACTAGATCCTTGCTTGTGTTGTATCTGCTCTCAGATGTATGTCGTTTTGGATAAAAGTGTCTGCTAAATGAAATTGTAGAATTGTAGAATATAAAAGATGGATGTTGCAAGCGTTACTTTACTGACTCGTTTTTGTTGTGAAGCCTCAGGTTTTGCATCTTGTTCTTTTGAAACTGGATGCAACAAGTCAGAAGTAGACCTAACTTGAGAACTCAAGGACACTCACCACAGTGACACTATCCTAAACTATACCCTGTTTATTCAACAATTTTACTCTAAATGGGACCATAAGTTACAAAATAAGCATAATGCTATATTCAAAAAAATGTCGAGACAATAAACTCATTCGGAAAATGTTTGCTGAGGTAACAGATAAAGGGAGACACAGAGCCATTTCCTCTTAGACTTCTATACAGTCTTATTTCTTGATGCATCCAGGACAGTCGCCTCCTGCTGGCAGTTAGAAAGAATGCAGCACTTTCAAAACTTTTAAAATACCAATATATGCCTATTCAGAGATGTTCAATAAGGGGCAATAAGCAGATGTCATTTCAAGAATATTTAACCAGGCATTTTTTTGGGCAAAAACAATATCAGACACAGATTTATAATTCAAAACAGAGTAAGTCAGAAAAGCACTCAAGTGTGCTTTTTAAATTGCGATCAAGTAGTGCTGAAATGATTAATTCATTGACTGATAAGTCAGTCAACCTAATTTTTTGATAATGGAAAAATCTTTTTAATAATTCATCATCTAAAATGCAAAACATTTTCCAACTTAAAAATATCTTTTGGCTTTGGCCTGGAAATATACTACATGTTTGTTTTGCAAATGTGTTGATACCACCACGAAATAAAGTAAATGTACTAATTAGTCGGACAAAACACATAATTTGAAAATGTCAGCTTGGGTTCTTGGAGCTTGGCATTTTTCTGTGTTTTATTTAAACGTTAAAACAAGACTCGGTGGCTTCCCAGATGCAGACGACACACACAAACCTTCTTAGCTTGTGACTTTGTGCATTAGCTCATCTGTGTCTTGTTATCTGGCTGTTCCTCCACCATGTAGGCTTATAGGCTTCTTTACAGAAAAGGTCTCTCTCTTCTCCTCCGTCGCTCTCAGCTGGAGTGCCAGGCAAGCCACTCTGCAGCGATCCAGAGATGAGGAGTGTGACAACAAAGAGGTGGAGGACAAGGAGGTTTTAGTGCACACACACACACTCGCAGGACACACACACACACACACACACATACAGCAGTGTGCGGTAGTAATGGTCTCGACAGCTTTAGCACCCCCATATTGTAAACAGAGGGGTGGTGACCGCCTCCCTGTGCTTGTTAACATCATCTCCGTCATTCAGCAGACGCGGCACTGTCAGCACCTCGCTGTGCCCCGACACAATCAACATTAAGCATGACACACACACACTCGCACAGACACACTGACTATGTACATTCTTACAACAATGCATTCAACTTTACACACACGCGCTTTCACCAGAAAATTTCTTCACGTATCCTGCGATGAATTTGCGCACAATTATTCACACGCACACAGGGATTTATACACAGGTATAGATGTATGTGTAAACACAGGGACACACACTTCTCTGGCACACAAACACACCCACACACACGGTACCACATATCCTGGCAGCGCCCCATGCAATCAGCATTATCCATGTGAGCTCCTTAATGGGCACCTCGTAAAACAGACGACAGCTCTGCTACCGAGAACATCCACGGGAGGGGGGGAGACAAACTACTTGCGCTGACACACCAACGCACACCAACACAGAAGATACACAGGAACACAGTCTCAAACGTGAAAACACTGCTCGCACACAAAAAAGAATATGAAATTGATGTTGTTGGGTTCACGAGTCTTTTCTGGTTTGTTCTCTTCCTGCATGAGTTGAAATAAAGAAGCAGCTCAGCTCTGCGTCATATTGAGCAGTTGAACAATCACACACAAATGTGACCCATCTGCATGAAACCAGTTGCACTGCGCCTTTGACAGCGATATGTAGAAAACAACTAAATGGGCCGTTCTAAGTAATAAACCATAAATCAATATTTTATCATGTGTTGACGTAATTTGGGCTGCATCTCAGTTATAGCCTAAGGTGCAATGGGACTGATTTCGTGCAGATGGTTCACAGATACTTAACATAAACTATATGGAAAAGACGGTTCCCAAAGTAGAAACTCAACACATCAAACCTGTAATCACTGACACACAAGTTAAAAAGCCTGAGATCATTAAAACCAAATTGAGTACTCTTGTGTTTCCCGATTAGCCCAACTGAATGAACATGATGATGAAACAACACTGGAAGTTTCTCAGCTTAGAACCTATGGGCTGTGTCGGTCTGCATGTCTGCATCATGGCTCCACATGGAAAAGAATTGCCAGAGGAATTTAAAAATCAGATTGTGTGACTTCACAAAGCTGGTAAAGGATACAGGATGATCGATGACCAACTATAAATGAGTGGAAACACAGTTGTAGCAGTAATCAGGAGGTGTAAAATAAATCATAGTGCCACTAATCAGAGCTGCAGTGGTCAGTTTCCTAAAATGATGCCACAAGCTAACTTCAACACTGAAACTCTAAAAAGACACCAAAAGACGTGAACCTGGTCAGGACTGCCATAGTGAATGCACAAACCCAGCAGTGAAGAGCAGATGTGGGAGTGTGGTGATGTGGGGCTGGATGTGCAAAAGTTGGTGGGGAGATGACATTTATAGATGGCACCACGAATGCCTGTGGCGATACTAAAATATTGGCTGACAAGATGACTCCCAGTCTGCAGAAGCTTGGCAGAAGAGAAATATTCCAGCATGACGATGATCCAAAGCACACTGCCAACATCACACAGGAAAAAGTGAAAACTATGGCCTGGCCAAGTATGTCGTCTGACATAAATCCATTGGAACACTTTTGGGGTATTTTAGGCAGCTGAAAACTATAGTTTCTAAAGAATGGCAGAACATCGCTCCAGAAATGTGTACAATAGTGGTATCCTCCATGCTGAGTCTGTCATCAAAGACAAAGACGGGCATAAAAATAAAATCTCAGTAATGAAAAATGACCTTTGTTGCATTGAGGGCCTACTTTAAGGCCTGTGTGTCTTTAATATAACAAAAATAATTGTGAAATTATATATAAGAGTATATACCCAACTGTTCAACATAATGTGATTACTGTCAGGTGATTCAAGTTTAAATCATTTGACATTTAAGTGATACTACACAGGGTTCACTTACTTCTATTTATGAAACTGGTCACTAAGTTATTAAAGCATAATTCTATCCTAATACATCTTATTTAAAACTTCTGCAGTTTTGGCTATCATTCCTCTCTGAAATAATCTTAAGGTTGTATTGAAACAAAATAATATTTTTTTTTAATATATCTGTTATTAGTTTGTTTACAACCTGCTAGAAGATATGACCATTTGACTGTCCAATAGGCCGTCATTATACCGGCGTTGCCATGTTCCCAGATCTTTATATTACACTTTGGTGAATACAGTTTCATTATAAAGACAGAAATGATAGTCAAAATTTCAAAAAGAAGACTCATATTGTCATAAACTAGTACTGTCCTTCAATAGCATCTGAAATTCGAAATAAAGACAAAGCAAACCTCTCAGGGAAACTCAGGTTATCATGGACAACTACAAAGCCCTGATCAGCTTTAGTAACAGCTAACAAAGCTCGTCAAACAGAGATTCAAGCAATCAGGAACGATTCCACCTTCACCATGTGCTGTGACATTCACATCACCCACCAGCCAAAAGAAAAAAGGAGCAGAAAGGACTGAAAATCACCACAAAACTGCCATGCACTTCAAGGCTCAGTTGAGCTGAAGATGCTATCAGCTAAAGCTGGTGCAATGCCACCTGGTGTGTATACGCTTGTGTGTGAGTGTGGTCACTGGGACATAAAAAGGGAGCACGCCACCCATGTCAGATATGCTGCCCTTTCTGCTAACGGCTCCAGAGGCCACCGAGGCTAACTACCCTCGCTGCCCCCCGCCTCAGCCGCCCGCCCACACGCGCCACCGCCGCCTCCACCCTCCTCTCACGTGCACGCTCACACACCGAGGCACGCGCACGGCTGCAGCCCGCACAGCGCTGGTCATTCTGTACGTCTCCAGCCAGCTAGCGGCGACGTTTTCGCCACAACTGCCAGTGCATTTGACCTTTCCCGTCCGGGCCTAATCGGATTGTGTCCCTCTTTATGAAATCAGACGCTAAAGGTCAGCAGGCTGTTTAACATGGGATGGAGGCCCAGAGCTATGGAATTTGCCTTGGCAGTAAATTACCTTTATTATGTTTGGTCCGTGTGATTCTATACCCTCCCAAAGGCCGTGGGGCTCTGGACGTGGTGATACATGGAAATGGGCTACATGGCTGCGGTTTTCCACAAAAGGCCCAAAGAAAGTCTGAGTTTAAGTGCTGCATCGTATTAAACACAGTTCATTCTTTGAACTTGGAGAAAGTAATTAAAACCTTGAGGACAATGTAGTGGCTGTTATTTGAGCTTTTGAGCATATCAGATTTGTTTCTGGGCTCTTTAAGGACCTCTAGTTGACGGATGCTGTCCTCGCAGGAAGAATAAGAGCATCCATCGGTTTAGCCAGTATCCTAAAAGACCTACATGTTAAAGTGTCGAAGCCCTCTGGCATCTGTAGTTGTTATGAAGGGAGCAAATAACAAAAGACAGTAACAATGCTGATATAAGGAGGAGGTCCGGGTGAATGGATGGCTCAATACAACATCAGACTTTAATACAAGAAACGGCAATCTGAAGTTATATGCTCCTAAGTGATCAAGAGAGTCACAGTATCACCAGATAAGAAGTCATTTAGTCAATCAAAAATGTGTGTATCTTAGGAGTGACATTAAGCTAGTAATAAAGCTATTAGTTACAACCAATTAACAATTTATAAGAAATACATATATGGTTTTTCAGACTTTTATCTGTATGTTGGAAGCACATTCTTTGGTCAGAATACATGTTCTTGGGCTCAGGTTGGGTCCATCACATTTAGCATGAAACTAGCCAGCACTAACACAGTGAATGCATCGTCCCAGCAGTGAAGAACGGAGGTGGGAGTGGCTGGATGAGCGAAGAAGCTATTAATCACAATTTATACACAGCAGTTTAGCAATTCTTGCATAGTTTTTTTTCGAATTGTATCTGTCCAAATAGCCTTAACTTTCCATAAACTAGAAAAAAAAAGTCCAATCCCATTGTTTATGATGATGTTCTTGCAGCTGACTCATAACAAAACAAACTTATGGCATTACTGGCTGACTGAAATATGCTCAACAGAACACATGATCCTCCAGCGACTGTCCAAATTTGGTTGGATGCATCCATGTACGTTTGTACTGGCAGAGAAATGACAAAGATAAAGACACGGACGGACAGAATGACCTGAGATGAAGAAAACACATCATCCTGGATACCGGACGCTGTCTATTTTGGAGGCTGATCTCTTTCTCTAACACACACATACACACACACACATCATCCCTGATATGTCGTGTTGTCCATTTGAGGAATGTTCCTTTCAAGCAGAAAGTCCTCGCCTGGTTGTCATGTAAACCTTTGATCCATCACGCAAGCCAGTTCCTGATCCCTCACCCCTTCATACCTACTGATCATCACTCACATGATAGGCTCCCTACCTCACACTGGACATGCGTATATATATGTGTGTGTGTGTGTGTGTGTGTCACTAACGGACTGAAAGGCGGCTGTATTCGGGCTGACATCCGTCGTGCTGCGGGCTACCAACAGAATGATGATGGAGATGAAACTGATACGCACGGACAACAAAGACGAAAGCTCTTCAAGGCCTTTTACGCACTGTGAGTATCATCAAAGGGGGCAGTTGGTGATGAGCATCACTAAAGACAACAGCTGTTATGTGAAAAATCATTACCCTTATGTTCAATCGCTCGTTCAATTATGGTTGTACGAGAGAAATCCTTTCTTATTTAAGCACAGATTTGCTGTTTTATTCACCGCAGTGTGTATTTTGGCAGACGTGTCGTGCATTATTTATTTTTGAATTCTAAGGGTCACCTTCAAACATCCACTTTATCCTTCGTGAAATCAGCTCGGATGACTCAAAAAGAGTCGCGCATCTCTGGAAGAAAAGGGAAGAAAGAAGGCAGCCTGTGGATTCTAATAGAATCTTAACTCATCTCTCACTAAAAGCCTCCTCCAGAAACAATTACAGATAAAAAATGAACATTGCCTATTTCAAACAGAACATGCGCACATTCATAACCCCCTAAACCAATTGTAAAAATGGCTCCTTCTCGGGATGAGCTGCAAATGTTTTCAGACTAATACCATTTCCCTCATCAATCGGCTGCTAATGACTGCGAGGTTTCAGAGTTGATGTGAGGGAAGGGTCGGTGGCACATAACTTTGTCTGGGGAACATTGTCTGCAAACTCTGGGGAGTGATGCTTTACAGTAAAGGTGAAATGCGCACAGTTTACATATGTGCTTCCTGTGATCCGACACTCTTTAATCAGTATCGACTAACTTTCTATCCGAGCTCGAGGAAGTAGAGCAGGCGTTTTAATTTGTGATGTAATTGAGGGGCACTTTGTCAGACGGAAACATTGGAAATTGCAGTGGACTCTGTGAACTTTCATGTGAAAAGGAGAGCAAGTAATAGAGTTACAAAGTGTCTTCTCTCATCCTCTATTCCCATTTAAAATTCTTCTTTAAACGTAGATCACAGAATCACAGGACTCTTACGGATAAAACAAAAATCCATCATGAGCTGCAGATCAGTTTTCTCTAAATGATTATCTAAAAAGAGAACTTTGGTGAATAGATTATTCTCCATGAAATGCATCTTAGGCGTCACAGTTAATTTCTTTGTGAACATTTTATTTACAATCATTTGAAACTGTTGTCTTCTGACATGTAGACAATTTGATTATCTTTGAAACAGATAAAGGTGGTACATTTGAACACACCCACAAGGGAAATTTGATCTTTCAAAAACAGTATCAACAGATGCAATATACTTCTGTGAAAAAAGTAACTACACCCTTGGCGTCAGAAGTTTGTGTTGTCCCCCTTTAGCAAGAATTATGTGTTGTGGGCATTTTGCATACCAGTCTCTGACACATAATATGAAACATCTGAACACTCATTTTGGCAAAATTTCTTCAGTTTTAAGATTTCTTGCCCGAGCTGCTTGTTTTCACATCCCCCCCCAACATTTCAGCTGGATTCAAATCTCTTTGACGAGACGATTCTATAACCATCTATTTCTTCTTTTTTTTTTTTTAGTCCACCTCTAGTTTACCTTCAACCCTGGCCATCATGCTTTGATATAATGTAAAATTTATATTTGAATCACTGACTGAA
>NW_007579037.1:24152-83582 GCF_000690725.1 Stegastes partitus | reverse complement strand
ATAGATAATGGATGGATGGATGTCAATTATATGCATTTGTTCAGGTATACCCCCTTTGTCTTTAGGAGCTGCATGGAGGTACAGTGGTACTCACTGTTGATTTACAGCAACAAGGTTCTGAAGGTGAACCCACTGATCTGCTGTGATCTTTCGGTGCAAAATTTGCACGTTGCACCTGTGCTAACCACTGTACCATGGTGCATTTCTATTCTCCAGCACAGGAGGCTTCAATAAAAGAGGACAGCTAATAAGCTACAACCGCTTCCTGCATTTTAAATGTTCCTGCTCTCTGTTCTCTCAGATTTAATAATCGCTTGATTGATCAATGGCACAAACGTGCAGATCCAAGATGACCTTAGTACAAAAACTTTGCACGTATTTTCTTCACCCCAGTAAGAAAAAGTTTCATTCAAACAAACAGACTTTGAGGCAAAACTCAAGAATAATAAGGGTGTAAGATGGAGATGTCATTCAATCAGTCTGCACACACTGACGAAGAGGTCAGGCGAGAAAAGGGAAAACATCCTCACTTGCGGCATTACTGTAAAAATTACAGTTATTTGCAGTCTAAAAACTAAAGAGGAATAAAGAGACATTTCAACAACAGGCTGGTGTAGGGACGGCATCTGTGAGGAAATTTGGCCAAACACAACAAAACACTCGTTACTTGCTTCCACTCATAAAACCATAATACTCAAAGTTGCATTATAAAAAACTCATTTGCACATTAAACACTCCACACTTGTTAAGCTCAGACTCTGTTATCATTACAAAGTCCGCCACTTAAGCCTACAACATAAATACAGCTGCAGCCGGCTGTACAGTAAAGACTCTTGAGAGCGCACATACCTTCCATCAAAAATTAACTTGAGTAGCTTTGATAATTATACGAGGGTGTAAAATATTTATCAGCGAGCGGTGGGAGAGCCGTGCAGAGGAGCTCGAATGAACATCAACTTCATCCAGAACAATAACAATTACAAACTGCTGACTGCTCTCTTGGCCGCGGTGTGCCTCACTGTGTCTCACTTATTCTGCTCTGGCTCTCTCTCTCTCTCTCTCTGGTTCTCTTTGAACACGTCTCTTTCTGCACCTTTCTATTTGCATCCCTTTTCTGCAGCGAAGGCGGGGAGGGAGGGGACGGGAAGGAGATGATTTAAGGTAATGAGAGGAGTAAAACATCATTAGTGCAAATTAACTTTTGTCAGCTGAGGTGATCTTGGTGGGGGCGCTTCTGCCACCGGCGGCAGCTCAGATAATGGCAATTTATGCATTAACGTGTGTTACAGTGTGTGTGTGTGTGTGTGTGTGTGTGTGTGTGTGTCTGGTGATGGCCACCAAGGACGCTTTCAGCCTTAAAGGGCAAGTCCAATCTTTTGAAAGGCCTTTTCTTAGACACCCTAAATGTTTTCATGCCAGCTAATCTAAATACAATAGTTCTGATATAAAGGTGAGAATGGCTCACCCTGGATTAAGTGACTAAAGTAAATAAGAGCTTACAGTTTCCTTAATACTCGATTTCCTTTGGTAAACTTAAGATCAGTGCATGGATGTTAATAGGAATAGCATCGTAATTGATCCTTTTAGTCTTTCTATTTCTATCGCCAGGTAGGATCCAAGACTTTAAATGCAACATGAACTCCCAATGCAGCAAAACAAACAGAAAAATGGTCGGTACTTGACTCCAGTGTAGAAGCATATCGGAAACAGAGGGTCTGTTATGTTAGCCTATATGATGAACTTTATGTTGTTGATGACTATGTTTAAGTAGAAAAGCCTGCTTCTTGACAAATTTACATTTTCAGGGCTGCTTAGACGTATGAGTGTGCTTCATAAAGTTCTCGATCTCACTAGAAAACGTGACAGGGCAAAGATTGTTCTTGAATCTTCTTTTGCATTTTAACTTCAATGCACTTGGTCCACCGATGTTCAAGCTTCGCTATCTGCTCACAGTAGAAGGTCATACCTTTAGCCACTAGATTCTTCTTAACAGCATGCTATATTTGAGTTTGGGAAGCACAAACAGAAGTCAGATGGTGTTGGTCTGGTGAGTAAGGTGCATGGAGCAACAGTTCAAAGCCACATTTGGCTGCTTCTGCCACCTTTACTGTGAGGACGGACACATTGTGGAGCAACAGATGCCAGTTTGTAGCTTTCCCCTCCTTTTTTTCTTTGATTGCTTCTTTCAGTTGTCACACATTTGAGTTTTTGTGGACAATGATACAAGACTTTATAGTATACGGTTATGCCCCAAAATGGGAATTATGCCCCTTGATTTCGGATGAGGTCGAAATCCTTGAGAAGTACACTCATACATACCCTGGAGTTTTTCCTC
Source organism: Stegastes partitus (assembly GCF_000690725.1). Classification (NCBI taxonomy): domain Eukaryota; kingdom Metazoa; phylum Chordata; class Actinopteri; family Pomacentridae; genus Stegastes; species Stegastes partitus. The sequence goes on along the minus strand of NW_007579037.1, from coordinate 81,247 downwards.
CTCCGACTTCAGGTTCTACTTGGACACTTCTTCCAGTCAGAGTACACTCAAAGGTTCAGGTTGGCCTAAAATGACTCGCAAGTTCTTCTTTTGCAGAAATCGGCTTAACTTTACCGCCACAGTTGGGAAACTGCTGTTAAATCACATTTTGTAATATCAGTGTTCTTAAGGGTGCTTCCTTGAGTCCTGCTCAGTGGTGCAAAAAGTTTAGAAGTGTCGCCTTCTCACTCACTCTTAGCACTAAAAATGTCTTGTGAATTATTTTTAGAGCAAATTACTAAGAAATTACAGCATCGGTTACAGCTCACTTCTGACTCTGTGGTTGACACAGAATCTGATTTCTGCAAAAGTAAATCTGAACTTTAAGGATCAAAATGCACCTTGCCTAGTTGGCTTATTGTCTTTCAATTCTTTGCATGTAACAGTTTGTATTTTAAGTATCTCAGGTGTTTTCTCATCTTTAGTGAGGATTGAACCAGGATAGCTTCATGTCAGTCCCACATGCTCCTACAAGTAACAGTGGACATGCCAAAATAAGTCTATTGCACCTCTGAGATTCTTATGAAATTGCTAATAACTTCATACTTATTTGTAATTTTGAGGTCATATTGTAAATGTTACAGGTGCACGCTGTTCTCTGTTCACATCTCTCCCCCTCTCTCCACCTCCCTTCCTCTCTCCATCTCTCTGGCAGCAGAAGGAGGCTCAGTCATGTTTAATGCATGTGGTTTGTGTTGCACTCAGCGCTGGAGAATGGGCTCCAGTCCATTAATTAGTAACAAACGGCCGTTGGAAACAAGACAGGCCCGGCACAGGTCAACCAGCTCCAAGGTCTGGAATGATGTGGACACTGATGTCTGCCCTGGGCCATCTACTGTCTGCAGCTGGGCCTCATACCGACGCTTAACTGATTCACAGTGGTTACAACACTGGGCACATCCTGGCCTGAATTACTTATTTGGGCTGCCAATGCTGGTAGTCGCTTGTGGCGGAGGGTTTGAAAACAGAAGGGCATCATGATTGGCTGGGTGACATTCCTAGAAACTGCAAATGATTGAGTAAATACCAATGAGGCTGCACTGCGATTAGGTAAAATAATGTTTTGTTTTGTTTTTCAGGACACGGAAACCAGTTGACGAAGTGGGATGACATGCAAAAGATAGCTTAGTTGACCAGCATGTGGCTATTTTTAATATTAACATTGATCAACATTTTCCAGCTTAAATATGGCTCCTTAAAAAAATAAGAGAAAACAAGATATTGCACCAGATATTGCTAAAAATAGATTATATAACATTAGAATAAATGCAGAGCAGAATAGAAAAGCAACAAGTGTGATACATAATCTAAAATAAAAACAATTAAACTGAAGTAAGACTAGAACGTAAGACGTAATGCTGGCAATGATCCTGATGTAGTGAAGCAATATTACACATGATAATGAGACAGTTCTCCTGAAAGTGAAATATTGCACATCATAAAGAAATTTTGCAAATGAATTTAAAATATTACACCTGATAATGAAACTGATTTTAGAGAAAATATTGAGAAAAGATATTTAATTGTGCAATGAGTGTTTTTCCAAGTTTCCCTATGCTCTTTTCTCTCCTGAACACTAGATGGCACATCGAATCTGGGTTATTTCAGCTGATAACATTTGCATTAGCAGAGTTTCTGTAACAACTTCACCTTCTTCCAAAGAGAACAGAGACAGAAAATATTCCTGGAGGTAAAACTCCAGCTTCACTCATAGCACACAGATCAACTTTAGTGAGTGACCACCATGTTTGGCTTGTAGCTTGTGATAAAAGCTGAAAAATAAACTCAATATCTGTTAGTTATACCACAAGCTGAACTTTTGTGAGCATTAAATGTCAGAAAATACAAAATGTTAATCGGGTACGACAAAACATTGACTGCTTCCTCCTCTGGTGCAAAATATTGATGTTTTTATTGAAACATGCATGTAAATGGATAAATGGTCAATTCAACTCTCCAGTGTCACTACTTTGTGTCTTCTAATAACAACACCTAGCAAGTGAATGAGGCTGAAGTGAACCGAAGTTAACTAACCTGCATGAAAAAGAGGAAACTCACAGTAGGAAAGTGTTCGACAGTGTGGACGGTGAGGCAAAGCAAACCAGAGAGCTAATTAACTGTATGGAGACAATACTAGAATCGAACACTGCATAGAATAAGTAAATCATTTCTGCTTTAAAGTACATAATTCCTTGTTTTTGTCATTTTAGGGGTATTTTTTTCCTTCTTCAGTTACACAGCGATGGTGATGTCACACATTTTGTAATGTAAAGTATCGCCGTATCGTGATACGACTGATATTGTGGACAATGTATCATGACAGTATATTGTGAGTGAGATTCCCAGCCCCATTGTAAATATCTTCATGACTTTGAATGCACCACGATGGTTTGTTTCTTTTTCTATTTTGTGAGTAAAAGAAAGCAAAACTGCTGAGTTAAATGTTTTATGTTTCTAATAAAAACCAAACTGATGGAACCTGAGCCTTACACATTTGATCAGGTTTAGAAACTTCAGATCTGACGTCAGTTTCTTCACAATAAAAGATCAAATAAAAAGACACAGATTCATAATAATGAATAACATAGAAACATGAATATACAGAAGGTATTTGGTTCTTAGTTACCCTTGACCGACTCACAAATTATGCAGATTCAGCCTACTTGGGTTTAAGAAAGATCCTGTTGGAGTGCTGCTGGTCTTCTATCAGATCTTCCAGTAGGTTTATTTTCCCATCTGCAATCACATGTTGTATCACAATCACGACATAAGAAACATGTTTTTGAGGTCAGGTGGAGCCTGTGACATGGGAAAAAACATTGCAACTCTGCTTGCTTATTAAATAGTGGCTGGTGTGGGTGTCCTCTTTCTATTTTGGTCTGCTTAGGTTGACCGCATTTGGCAAAATTAACCTCTCATCCTTCAGTCTGACTGTCCTCTTGCCCCTTTTGGATTGGGTCTCTCTTTTAAACATTAATTTATGCATGCCAGGCTTGATTAGGTTTTTGTACGAGCTGAATCCAAAAGTTTGGAGCAGAGCAAACCCTCACAGAGCTGATAAAGAAGCAGAAAATAAAACCTTTAGACTCATACACGTGAGCAAATGTTTGTTCAGCAGCAGGCAACAAACTTGGATTCACTACGAGCTACACAAAAATGTCTCCTGTAATTTTTAGGACTCTGTGCAAAGGGTATTGGTTAATTAAGCAGTAAGAATAAATTATTTGTAATTATCACCACAGGAGCGTTGTGCAGAGAGCAGGGGGGAGAGAGAGAGAGAGAGAGAGAGAGAGGGGAGAAAGGGAGATAAAATTTTGTATGTTAATCAAGCCATGATGAATTGTCCATGTTCATACAAACACGGCCTCTTCATGAGTCCCCTGTGCATTCCTCACACACAGCAGCACAACAGAGTGGGCGGAGAGGATGGAATTAATTCTATGAAGTGAGCTGGCAACGAGACACTGTATGTAGATAAGTGGCAGGCTGTGTGTGTCTGTGCACTTCCATGCGTGCGTGTGAGAAAGCTTGGGATTAACTGACCAACACCGCGTCCAGATGTGTTGTGCACATGTGCGGAGAATGCAAACTGTACGCAACACACTCGGCAAGGTGTCGCACTTAAGCATGTGTGTGTGAGAACATAAGTAGGTGTACTATTGTCATCCCGGTCCCGGTGGCAATGACATATCTTAATCTACTTAGTTAGCGGCCAGGGGTCTTTAGCTAACGGATTATCAGCCAGATTTGAGTAATAGACTCCTCATTTAGCTTTAATGCGTTTTGCATAGAGAGCAACCTCCCCTCATCACTCTTTAAGATGAATCGGCTTCCCGGCTACAAGATAAAGGGAAAAAAAACTTCTAAAGATATTAGTCTGCCAGCAACTGCATAAATCATAACATTTTGCTAATGGAGGCAAAGTTAAAACACTAACGCAGCCTCTGTGGGGTAACAGCATTACAACGCGCACGCTTAGGAGTGCAAACAAATATACTGGTAGTGCTGGTCCGGTCTTATTGGTGTGTGACCTTTGAAATTAATCATTGTTGTTTGTTGTTTTTTTTAAATAAGCTCATTTAGTTTCTGATGAGAAATTTAATACCACTTTCTAATCTGTATGTAGAAATAGAACTGTTGATTATTTAGCTTAGTTTAATGAGTGGGAAGACTCCCAGAGGGGAAACGACTAGCCTCGCTCTGCTCAAAAGAATAAAAAAATGGTTTACCGGAGGATCTACCTCTAAGGTTGGAAAATGTAAATTGTGATATTATACACAGCTGGCCGGTGTTTTGCACTGCGTCCAGTCGTTTTACTAAAATAACATCAGCTTGTTTTTCATGGTGTGAGTTCTCAGTTTTCCAAATCAACCTGTGTCTGTATCTTCAACCTCTATTAGAGCCACTTTTTTGTGTTCATTGCCAAATATACTCTCACAATTTGTTCAATTTTTGAGGTAATGTCAGTCTTTTATTTTGAATTGATATGAATCAATGTCTAGTATCATCGGAGTACTTATCTTTGGATTTATTGTAATCAATCAGACGATCATCTCAGTTTCTTCAGCAGACATGCTTTCCTCAGGTAAAGTGTAGAACGGCTCATCGGTAGCGTCTTTACCCTTACATTGAACATACAAATGTTTATGAGACTAACTCAGCCAAATGAATCAGCAGCTGCAGTTTTGGAATTTTTAAAATGTGAAAGTGAATAAGTGGAGCCCCGTTAAGGTGGCCATGACAGGCTGCCATCTGTCTCCACTCGGGTCCTTCCTACAGTACCGGTCATATGGCGGTAATTCCTTTTATTTGTATTTGCAGCTTTGAATCCTCACAAGAATTTGTTGTCGGTGTCTGATACATGAAACTTGACTTTCTAAAGCCACACATCTCCTTCTAACATTTTTTGTTTATGTTGTACTTCAAATTTTATGGCTCAACCAACTTAGTTTTGCTTTTTTTTTTTGCATATGTACAATAGAGAAATCTCATAACTGCGCTGTCATTATTATTGTCTGAATAGTTCTTAGAAGACTGAACACGAGGAGGCAAAGATTACAGTCAAGTATTTTAAAAATGAGCCTATTTTCTATCCTGTTAGACACTGCAGCTCTTCAGATTTATTTTACTTTCCCCTGTGGGGTCTCGACCACTGCCTCCCATCCACCTATTGTCGGTACACACTTTATCCTCGAGGGAGTCACGTATCCCCGCTGACACTGGACAAGAGGCAGGATACACACCGGACAGCTCCCCGGTCTGGTGCACAGCTGAACCAAAGCGAAGGAACAACCGTGCACGCTCACACCTATCTCCAATTCCCAACCACCAGATACCCCAACATGCACATTTTCGGAGTGTGGGAAGAAGCATCTGGGGCAACCTATCGAAACCTAAATCCTAATCCCGGTGCTGTATCTTTAGGACAAAACCAATTTGTTAAATATGTGACAAGCAGCAAAAGTGACCTGACTTTGAAGGATTTTTCTTGTTTTCTGAATCCTTTTAAGTGTTCAAACAGCATGTGAAGCCCCCACACAACACACACACACAGTTGGAAATCCTATAAATGATGCAGAGTCCATACATAAAGCCTGTCTGTATATAAATCTATGTGTGTCCACTACCTGCAGGAGATCCGCAGCTTTCCTTTGCATTGTAATCATCGTTTATCATCTTATATCCATTGCATCCACCTCTGTGTTTCATAAAACAAAACGTGCTTTGTTGCTTTTCTCTGGTTTTTTTTTTTTTTTATTGGAACCAGTCGGTGATCACTGATTGGACTGTGTTTGTTTTCAGTTGTGCAACGTAATAAATTGTTCTTATTTCACAGATCTGCTGTATAATCATGTAAAATCATGTGAATGGAGTCTTCAGTCTGCTGCTGAGTGTGTGACAGGATGTGTTTCGCTTTTAGACACGCCTCATCAGATTCCTCCTCCACAACAATGCATGGCTGTATTTGTTTATTGCAAACAAGTAAAAGGTGCATGTACAAAAAAAAAAAGATGCCTGCTGCAAAACCCTTTTTTTCCTCCCTTACACATATGCACACACACACACACACACATCTTCAGCACACAAACAAACACAGACAAAGCAGCCCTAGGCCTACCACTGCCATCATACACGGGACTTGGCCTGTCTGTGTGACACGCACAGTTTGTTTGGTAGTTTTAATTTGACAGGGCTCTGAATAGAGCCTCTGAAACACACACACACACACACACACTTCCTCAGACCTACACACACACACACCTTTAATTTGACAGCGCTCTAACAAGAGCCTGCTGCTTGTCAAATGTTCTCCAGTGGCAGCAGGGATCCGCAGAGCCGAGGGGGTTCTGTTCAAGGACATCTGTGAAGAAACACACACGCGCGCGCACGCACACAAACCAGCTTTCACCGTAACACACACTCGCTTTGAATAGGCTGAGAGAGGCAGCCTGCTGCACCGCACAATGGGAGAGAGGCTGCACACATGCTGAGGGGTTTCTACACCGCTGTTCCTCTCACTCTCCATCTCCAGCTCCCCTCTACGTCTCCCTGTCTTTTTTTTCCTGTCTTTATCTAACATTCCATCGCTTTTTTTTTTTTGTGCCTCTTTTGGTCTTAAGTAGAGGGCTGAGGGGCTGAGATAGACCAGGGGAGATTTTGATGACGGCTCCCTGTCTGGTCCTACAAGCCGATTCCCTTCTCAAACCTCACACACACACACACACACACACCTATATAGACACACACACACATCAATTTTCTCTTCATTCTTCAAATCCAAACACCATGAGACCTTTCAAAGTTACTCAAAGGCAGACGGGACTTTGGTCCTGATCCTCTGGATTTCATCCCATTGAAGGTGTTTGTGTGCACTCATGACGCATTTAGTCCTGCATGTGTGTGTGTGTGTGTGTGTGCATGTGTGTGTGTGTGCTGGAGCTCCCATGCTGTCTCGGACTTGGCTTCCACGGGACACTTTGCTCATTAGAGGGAAGAGAGGGCGACTTGAGTGACTTCTCGTCGGCTCCCCGCTCAACTTGATCACAAGGCTGGTCCCGTGGAGCCAGAGAAGAAAAACGAGGTCTCAGCACCACGTGTGACACATGGAAAAGACAGCATGACACACCTGAGTGGATGTCATGTGTGTGAGAAAAAGTACAATAATCTGTCCAAATAATACAAGCTTTAAAAAAAAAAGAAATGGTAAAGAAATATAAGCCCCTATTACTGCAAATACTGCCCTTTCTTGTTGTGTTATTGCGGCCCAGCATGAAAAAAAAGAATAAAAAAGTCATCATTATCATTGGCCAGAAAATCACAGTATGTCAGACGTAAAAAATCAAAATGTCAAACATTATACAAAATCAGTCCAAATCAGCAGAGAGGAAGGCACAGAGATTTGCCATTAGATAATATCCTCTTCAGTGTGTGTGTGTTCCTGTCAGATAAAATACTGCACATCCCCATCCAATGATCTAGAAAGCGGGTTCACAAGGCAGCAACCAAAATGTCAACATGTACATAAACACAAACATTCCTCTTCAATTCGGAGTGACATTAAATCAAGGAGGAGGGGGGGGGGAGAAAAAAAATGTTCCAGAGAACAAACGGATTTCTGAGACAAAGTTCAGTTTTGTGGCGTTGCGTGATAACCAGGTGCAGAAAGGCGGAACATTAACCGGTTTTAAGGTGTTGATCGTATTTTCCAGATAAAACTGGCACTGATGTGACTCCGTAGCCAAGATGCTGGAGGGGTCCTGTGATGATGAAAAGCCACCCGGATTATTTGAATCCTGTAAATCACAGCTAAAAGTCAATGTGTAAAGCCAAGGTCTGTGAAACTATCAGCCCGGAATAGAGAACATAGACGATATGTTACCGCATTGCCAAGTGCTACCACTTAATACCATTAATCTTGGTGCTCTCCCCCCCCTCATCTCTCTCACTCCATCTCTGCGTTGGAGTGCTCGGCGTCCTCTAAAAGTATGGATCTTGACCGCAGCCATTTTCCGCGGAAGAAGGAAAGGCTAAAGAGAAAGCGCTGACCCCTCTTCGCCGCAATTTTCCCCTCATCAACTTGTGAGACTTCATTAACTTCCATGGGGTAATTTCTTCTTTCAGTGCGTTTCTGAAAAGGGGGGAGGATGTGTTATGACGTTTTTTTGCTCTCATCCACTCATTCCCAGCTCCTCTCTTTTCTGGCCTTCACTGAAGAGACTTTTAATTTGAAAGATTTGTTTTCTCTCCCTTCAGTTTCACCTGGAATGTTAGAAAATTACAAGATAATAACAAGCAGGCAGGATTTTAAGAAAACCAACATCACTGTTTGCATTTAGAAGTGGTTTCTTAGTGCACAACTTTCAACTTTTTACAATTTTTTTCGGGTTCAGAAAAGTCCAAATGTGGACAGAAAGGTTCTTATGGTAACAGCGTTTATCCGTCAGGAACCCAGAATAAAACATCCGCTGCTCAACATGATCGCAGCCTTCTTGAGTCTCGGCCGAGGCCTCAGTCAGAACTGTGAGTCAATGCTGCCCTCTTCAGGAATATTACTGCCCCTGTATGAATGAAAAGTCATGCAGGTATTTATATTTGCTTCATGGATATTTTGAGGTTCACTTCTTATTCACTGTCACCCCGAAACTATTCACGCCAGCATTTGATTTATAGTGATGTTTTGGTTGACTAATAGGTCTCTTCTGGCTTAAAATGAATACGCCATAGACAGTAAGGGAGATATTAATGGTACATTTTTAAGTATTTCCATGTTTTTCTCAGGAATCAATGTCAGCGTCTCTATTTTCCACCACATCAACAGTTGTTGTAGTTGCTAACAAGCTTTCTTCTGTCTCCGGTGGGATTTTGTTCCACTCCTCCATTGGTGATGATCTCCAGGTCATTAATGTTGGATTCTTCTTTGTCATCACTCTGGTCTTCAGTTCCTCCACAGATACTCAAAATGATTCAGGTCTGGGCTCCAAAATGTTCACTTTGACTGTATGTTTCAGATCACTGTCTTGTTATAAACCACCATGTGTGACTGTGGAGATGCTGCTGTTGTGGTTGAATTCTTCTCCTTTGTTTTTCCAAATAAAGAAGAAGAAGAAGAAGCTTTACTGTCCTTGTACAAGAGATGCAACAAAATTTAGTTTGGTATCATCTTTGCAGCAGCTAATAAGGTCACAGTCTAAGAAAAGCAGTTAAAAGGTGATGCAAATAATAAAATAGCAATAAAATATAAAATAAATACTCTATTAAAAGTGCTAAAGAGCATGTGTTAGAATGCGTCTGTAAACTGGGAGTGTCATGGTTCCTGCAGCAGTCTCTTCACAGTCATGGGGGAAAAGCTGTGTTTTAGTCGTTTAAAAGCCACGTCAATGTCAGATGTCAGTGAGTCTGTAACTGGTGTTGGTGTGAATTGGTGAAAGAGCAAAGATAACCGCACCTCGAGAATAAAAGTCATTCACACACTTTTATTCTCAAGGCAGAACTACACTCCTTCTTTTCTGGCATGAACCAAAATTCCCACACTCTCCTTCAGCTAAAATCCTCTTTGTTGACTTTCCTATGTATACTGTCATAATTTATTGTTCATTAAGCTTTTTATTGCTTTTGTTATTTGTCTTTCTTAATATTGACATATTGTGTTTTGTAATTTTGTTGTAACTTTACCTCATTTTCGCCATAAGTTCCCCTCTTTTTCTTTGGCCTTACTGTCCAGCTTCTTGCATTATTCACCTTCTCTGTCTGTTAAAGAACTTTGTAAATGTGTTATACTAGTATATATAGCATTATTATCATCACTGATCGACCACTGGCAGGATCAGAGCGGCCCGTCTCACGTAAAACTGCAGGAAGCGATGTTCATCTGTCTGCACCGGTATGTAAACTTTCCTCTTTCTCTCTTTCCTTCAAGCAGCTCTTCATGATACATGAAGTGCCAGGACCAGGGCTGGCGCGGAGACAAATGCCAACCAGTCGCTCTTCCAAATGTCAAATCTGACATGTTTTAGACATTTCACTAAGCATCCCTGCTGGACCATTTCAGAGTCCCGCTCTTCAAACAGTCCCTGACGTCTCATGATGACAGTGCAGGTGAAACGGCTGGATTTTATCTGACGGCCTCCCTTCAGTGAGCTCTCCGGTGATGAAGATTGTTAAAGCGGTGAGGCCTGTTCTTCAGCAAGCACATAAACATCCAACACAAAAAAAAAAAAGCTACAAGGATAGGACATATTGTGGGATATAATGAGCACACTAATACTTTGAAATGCATGGATTTAGTTCCATTTATAACTGCACAAATAATATTTAAAGCAAACAGTGAGTTACTCCCTCAGAACATACAGCGGAGTCTATCCCAGCTGACTCAGGGTGAAGGCAGGGGACACCCTGGACAGGTCACCAGTCTATCACAGGGCCACACTTAGAGACAGACAACCAAGCACACTCACATTCACACCTACGGACAATTTAGAATCATCAATTAACCTCAACATGTTTTTGGACTGTGTGGAAGGAAGCCGGAGAACCCGGAGAGAACCCACGCTGCACGGGGAGAACATGCAAACTTCACACAGAAAGATCCTGGGTGTCCTCACCGGGACGTGAACCGACGACCTTCTGGTTGTGAGGCAACTTTAAAACAAACAAATACAATGATGTGGAACAGTCGATGTGTTCTTTGGGTTTCTAAAGAGGTTTGATGGAAACAGGAAACAGTAAGATATGAGATGTACAGACATGAAGGAGCTAATAGGTTTAACTTCATCCTACTTGTTTTCAGACATTATTTGAAGTTTCGGATTTGGTCCTTAATCCTATGGATTTGTTTTTTTTCATGATACTGTGACATGTCCAAAATAAATAAAACACAACATCTCCCTGAACTAGTGAAAGACAGGGTTGCCATAAATTAACAATAATAATAATAATGATAACAATAATAGCTGATGTACATTTGTTTTGACTACATTTTGTTCAATGCCACAGCGTACATGAACAATAAAAACATGATTCATCAACTTAAAGGTGACAGACAGAAGGCTCATCTTATTTCTGTATTTTTAACTCTTGTCTTGTCTCCTCTGTCCTTCTGCCTGTGACCCAGAAGTTGATGTCAGTGTGTCATTTAAAGGATACTTGAGTTCCTGAAATGCATTTTGGAGGAACTATGAGTGAAAACGCCCTGGTGTATCTCAGTATAAACTGCATGTGCCACATCGTATTTAACTGATGTTTTAAAACAGCAGCTCTTGCATCTCTGGTGGGAGGGACGAGGATGCAAGGAGGAGAGACAAGAGAAGGAATAAGGAGGTACAAACTGAGGAATGAAAAGTAGGTAGAGACTCGCGGTGTGTCCCTACACTCATACTGACATAAAGACCAAAAGTCCCAATACATGGTATGGTCAAAGTAGTATGTGAAAAAAATAATATGTCCTCCTACATTTGGTCTCATTTTGCAGTACGGGCTATTTAAGCTCCTCGGCCCAGCCTTTATGAAGGACTACAAATGGAAATGTTATGACCATTGGACCAGTAGGGGGCGCCATGATAAAGCAAGTGAAAAAACAGAATCCTACTGCAATTTGAACTGCATTTCACTTGGTGTAGAATCCATCTTTTATGCAAGGTTTCAGTATCACTCAGTTGCATATTCAATGACTGACTGAGCTGTTGACCTTGGTGACATATTATATATATATATATTTTCACCAGTGTTTGCTTTTTATCTTGTTTTGGGCCACTATGACTTAAAATAATTCTGAAGACGAGCTCACACATTTATTAAAGCCTTGTCTACACTAATATGGAGGTTTTTCTAGAAGGAAACAAGATAGAACGTATCCACAGAGCCATCATTGCCCAAAATACCCCACAAGCACTCAAATATGACAACACTACCAAGCACATCGGGCCAGTCCACATCAGTGATCTATCAAATACCAGAGAGGAATAGTCTATTGTTTTGTAGTTACTGTGGACTTTAAACTGTGAATGCCATGGACCAGGTAACACTGAGCACAGCAGACGGAGAAGCTTTTGTACGCCAGTGAAGCCGTGTGACAATGTAAATGTAAACCTGTAACTGCTGGTGATTCCCAAACGTAAAGCAACTGATATGCAGCTTCCATTGTTGTAGTTTGAAGCTCATGCTCACACAAAGCAACAATGGACAAGAATTTAGGTGTGACGTTTCAGAAAATCTTTTAGTACACATCCACATGCAAAAATGAGTCTTTCTTAAATCTGCACTTTGGAATGCATTTAAAAAGAAACCTCAGCTCTAATGACCTAAAACCCATTTATGTGGATGACAGAGCAAAAGGAAAATGTTGCAAAATATTCAAAGTAGTGTGAACAAGGGCTAAATGAAGCAAGACTCCCATTAAACAATGATTGTCTGTGTTGCAAGGCCACAGATGCCAAGTCCTGCCACAGTGTGTGGTGTAACCACAACAAAACGGATGAACAAAGGTCAAATTATCAGGATTGTTTTTTTTTTTTTACTGTCACGTACACAACAGATCTACAAACCCACACTGTGACAGCGCAGTGGTTTAGGACACACCAGACATCATGATTATGACAACTAGGTTTCCTTTATCTGGAGGTTAAAGGACTTCAGTGATATGATATCAACAATCTGGAATTTATACGCCGACAATGAACAAGCATCTGACAAAATAACGCAGCTGACGTACTTCACTACGAGCATTCTGGTTTATTGAAGGCACATCAGTTAAAAAGAACATTAGTTGTGCTGGACATATACATTCATCGTCAATCCACTTTGTTTTTTGAACTACATCGATTTTGTATTACATATCAGGGCTGAGCATTCTACAATTTTTGGACAGAAAACAAGGAATTTACTTTGTAAGGCAACATTCTCAGACCTCTAATGGAGACGAAAACATTACAATTCTTTAAATATTTGACAGCTGCCTTCCTTATAAGATCCCTGGTATTTTAATAGCAAATCATGGGATTAAAACCATAAATATATATTAAATTTCACACATAGAAGATACAGATTAACCAGCCTCCTCAGGTTTAGAATCACTACTACTAGTCTACAATGCATCACATTTCACAGCAATATTAAATACTATTTAAATTATCCTAAAGGATTTAACTGTCAATTTTTCAGTGTATAGCAACCGTTTGTATTGTAATTGTTAAATATTGTTGTTTCATGTGGTATAGAACTTGTAAAAACATTTGAGTAGGCAGGGTTAAGCCTTTAAATCACAACCTTCAGCAGGATGTGACTTCCAGTGTTTCGTATGGCGGGTTTTAAAGACATACAGATTAAGTGCAGTACGTCTCAACCACAGCAGTGGAACTTTCCCATGAAGCGGTGAGGAAACATCACCAAGATCTTGAACTCGCTCAGTGCAGAAATTAGATATTTCCCCATTTTATCGCTGCTTTTTCAGACTTCTGCAGAAAAAAACTCCGTCACCTTCTCTTCGGCATCTGGGAATGACTTCTTAGCAAAATTTTGTGAGCTCCTCTTCAAGTTTCACTGAGTTTGAACACGTTGTCTCTTTTTAATTTCGGTCCCTTCCGAGGCCTTCATGCAGGAAACCAGGAATTCACGGCACTTGAGAGCGTACTGCTCAGGAAAATCCCGGAAGTGGCCGACATGGGGACTGGAAACAAAATCAAAACTGTCCACAGGGACGACTTTCTGCTTCAAGGTTTCCATGAAGAACTCGATGTCCCCGTGTCTGATAATCTGGTCAGCTTTGGAGTACAGGAAGAAATGAGGCCAGGAGGGCGGCCGGTCCTGCACTGCGTCGTAGTGGTTCTTGTGGATGTACTTGGTCAAGGGGTACAACACAACTCTCAGGAGGATAACAGTCACTGCAAAAAGCGCCATTAGGACATACCTCAAAACAGGACTTATTTTTGGTCCTATCGTGGCTGTCAGAGCACGCAGGGCCCCGCGGACATTTGCACTACCGGGGCCGCTGTCCACCACAGCACCAATCACATACAGTGAACTGAACTGTTTGTCATTGTGCAGCAGCTCGACGATGTAACGGTACAGCATGAAGCCACCGTTACTGAAAATGTGAAAGAAAATAGGACTGTTCTCCACCTCGTAGTCATAGAGGATCTCCACCAACTTGAGGGCTTTGCTGCTCAGCTCCTTGTAGCCAAAGGACTCCGAGATGAAGACTGTCTTTAAAGGAGCTGTGTAGCGGATCGTGACACACCCCTAAAAGTGAAGAAAAGGGGGGAAAAAATGAATGAGTAAAGGTGTGAATAGCATTTGTAGTACTACAGTGCTCTTAAAGAGACAACACGGGAAGCTGAGCAGCTTATGCAATGTGTGGTTTGAACCTGCTCATTGTAGATGGAGCTGTATTTGGAGAGGTGCTTGTCTTTGCAACCAGCCCAGCCCAACAGTATCACAACTGGCTCCTTTGTCCCCTGCCAGTGTCTCTCTGTAAACCAAGGCACACGACACAACAGGCGTTAGCGCAGTAGCCACATCTAGCTCAGTAAACTAACTCAAGCAGCGAAGCTAACAGTTAGCACAATGACATTTTCTCTGCGTGCCTGTAAGGTAGAGTTAGCATGCAGGCTAAGCTAACTGACTCATGAACATACAGCACAATGAAATAAGGCTCACCCGATGTCCCCGCATCTGGAAACACGATATTGTAGTCAATTTCATCTGCCATTTCTCAACGCTATCGGCTGTGTTTCTCCCACGGTGCTGTCTGACTCATTTGGCCGCTGTGAACAGTGATGATGACCGGGCTACAGGGCGCTGCATCAGGGAGGGCAAAGCCTGGATGAAACAAACGGCTCACAACGTACAGGTCCGTGGACTGTCAGGAGCAGGAGCACCACTACACGGTGCTTCCTCCCGACCCGAGGACTTCTTCTTTGTGTGGCGGAACAACGTCGAGCAGGTGAAGCATTACCGCCCCCCTGTGGTGAACTGCCGCCATTTTCTTCTTCTTCTTTTTCTTCTGTTAATGCAATGGCGTTCCGGTGCATGTTGAAAATACCTCACCTTTAAATAAATAAATAAATAAATAAATAAATAAATAAGATAATAATAATAATATTTTTTTGGAATAAAAAAACAACAACAAGGGGTTTTAATCTCGCTAGTCTCCCTAACCCAATATCCAATAACGATATTAAAAATCCAATAATATATTTATATTCCTAAATTATTTTTGAATATTCTTTTCAAACTGTTATTGCAAATTAATTTACAATTGAGGGGCCTGTTGGACAAAAGTTTGCTTTATTATCATTGCTATTTTTAATTAATTCCATGAAACTAATGGTAATATCAACAGGCCAGCTAGACCGCTAATATAGCATACCACTGTTAGCTTAACATAAAGTCGTAGTCGCTAGTTAGCCATTCAGACCAACAATACATTTTTACTGCTGGTTAATTATAATGTTACAGTATTAGATCATGGTTTACTTTATTATCATTTATATAAAACATCTTTACATATTGCCAACTCAATGGATGTTCAGAGTAGCAAATAATTCCAGCTAGCTACCTGTAGCCAGAGCAAGTTATTATAGTGTGACATTGTTAGCTTTACATAAAGCCAGCTAATTAGACTTTTAGACTCGTTAATGTTAATTTATTTAGTGCTGGTTTGCCATTATTTTACTACTTTAGATGACAGTATACATAATTGATAAGAAATCTAACAGATTCCTGATCAATTGCATTTTCACGCATTACAAGAGGTTGTTCAAATTCATGAATAACTCTCCACATGATTCTCATATTATCAGTAAAGAAAAGTTTGTCTATGTATATCCATGTAAAAGTTAGTTAGTTTTATTTTTAGCAATGTATCATGAAAGCATCTTATGGTTTTTGTATTAGGCACTGCATTTATGTTATGTATTATTTTTCTGACACAACAATTTCCTTTGTGATTAATAAAGTTCTATCTTCAGTTATTATACGTCACACATTCCATTCACACTGTGTGTTGTGTCACTCTTACTGTTATGGATAAATACAATTATACTTCTTGACCGTTTGATCATATTATTCTTTCAGACAAACTTAGATGATGAAATAAAGACAAAAGAATCATTGTTGAAGAGCTTTTTGTTTACTTTCCAAAAGAGACAGGACCATAAAAAAATCTAGAATGTATGAATGAATATCAAAAGTCACCTCGCTTCCAGTGTAACAACAGCTAAGTAAATGAAAAGAAGTGCCTCTGCATTGCAATTTATTGCTGAATTTCAATTCAGTCACTGATGCCAGTGTTATTCCTTTTGTCTGTTTTTACAGTTTCATTAATGAGGTCAAAACTCCTCAGAGGACTGCTGTATAAATGACATGACAATAAGAATACAACCAACAAAGATGTAACTCATGGTGCCATATTTCCCCCCATATTGTCAACAATGTCAGACTGACTGTGTGTTTTCATTTTTTCCTAATGAACCAAAATGAGTCATTCAGTCAAATAAACTGAAAACTGAAAAAATGCCCATTATACGGGGCACAGAGTGGCATTATCAGATGTCCAAGAAATGCCCAAAATATCAGGGTTGCTATTCTGTTGGTGCTACAAAACTAATATATTCTCACATTCCAAAACGGCCAACCATCAAATGTTGAGTCTTTTACTCAAAATACGACTCTGACAATTACTGTATTCCAAAAATGTCAACAGAAAATCATGCTGTTCACTCTGCTAGCATGTACCACTGCAGTGTTTTCAGCTATATGCTAAAATGTTCACAATGACTGTGTAAAGGTTAGCATTGAATGTCTGGCATCTTAGGCTAGCAGTTAGCAGGCTAACATTGAATTAACACAAACTAAAGGAGAGGCTGATGTGAAGATCATTAGCTCTGCAGGTATTTGGTCTTTAACCAAAGAAATGAACAAAAGATAAGAAGTCTGGGAACAACCCAAGTTATTACAAGTACTCCTGATGCACACGCACATAAATTTACAGAAATCCAACCAAGATATTTCACTAAAAACGCAAATGTCAACCTTAAGAAATCAGCTGACCACCAGTCATTTGGATTTATTCGCTGGTGACGTCAATGCCAACTTTTCACAGCAATCCATCTCAAAGTTGTTTAGTCTACACCAGGCAGCCATGTTGTTAGCATGGTGAACGATTAAATTATGAACCTGCTGCTCTTCTGTGTCCACGTTACATTCTTCCACTCCACACCATCTCCATCTTCTGCATGTGGGCCTTCGATGACTTGGAGAAGGTGCTTTTAACCACGTTCAGAGGAGCTGCCTTGCCGCTGAGATAGACTTTATTAAGGCAGGTCGGAAGCCACGACTGCTCCTCCTCCTTGTGCTCCTTCTCCTCTGCTTCTCCTTTAACCTCTTCCTTCTTGGTGAGCGTACACGAGCACGCAAAGATGTATCCGGTCATAAAGGCGTCAAATCCTGCCCGATGTGTTCCTGTGTCAACCTTCTTCTTCTGAGCATCAGTAGACTTTTCTCTCCCTGCTCCTACTGTACTGCTTTCTACACCATTGTCTGTTTTTGTGCCGTCATCAGTTGGTGCAGAGTTTCTGGAGTCCGTGTTGTCTTTACACATTCCATTCCCCTCGCTGTCAACTTTGATGCTTTCTCCGTCATTCTGTTGGGTGTTTCCATCACGATCCATTACCGCCACACTGTCAGGACAAGACTCAGCAGTTTCCTCTTGTTGTTCACCTGGTGTTGCATCTTGATCCACTTCCATATGGGGTATCTTATTTTGGGGGGCGCCGTCAAAGATGGAGGAGCCCTCTGCTACGTCTCCTCCTCCACTCCTCTTATTTTTCTGTCTCCTCCTCTTTTTCCTCTTGTCCTCCTTTCCTTTCTCGTCCTGAAGAATGATAAGGTCTGTGTCATGGGATAACGGACACTGAGAACCATTCGGACACCAACCAAATGCCTGTTAGACAAACAAACAAGCAAACAAATGAATTAAAGCATTAACAAAAGCATTTACACAGAATTGCTAACTATTGAGTCTCTATTCTAATGTGGAGAAATCCACAAGGCAATAAAAGGGACTGTTTAGTGTATTTTAGGAAACTTTGAGTGAAACTGAACTATTAGTCGAGGTGAAAAGGAAAGCAATAAAAGACTTACAGAGAAGCGCTGGCAGATGTCAGTCTGTCCCTCAGAGGAGGCCACATCTGGACACTCTTTATAGTCCACATAGGTGGACATGTGACCAGCGTACTGACAGAACTCGATGTGAACATGAGGTCCAGGTGCTCCGGAGGTCAAACTGCGACTGTTATCCAGCTTACTGGAAGAGGAGAAGATATGAGTGAACAGAGAGGAACATGATGTCTAATAAAAACATTGTCACAGCTCCCCCTTTTCGTAAAGCAATTATATAAATATAAAAGTCCTCCGAGGTATCCTGACAATATAATGGACACAGCAGCCCGTCTGTTCAGCGCTACACTTCAGCCCCCTCCAACACTTTCCTGCTCTGAATGTGCATTGTTGTCGACATTCTGTAGACACAATTGAGTTTAATCAAATTCAAAGCACGTTATTTGAGTGTGCAAATGCATGTACACACAACTAGTGTATTCAAATACATAAAAGCACTCCAAAATTATAACATTATGGTCAGAAAAGAGCTGCGAGGCCAGTCTGTAGCTAACCAACAATATCTATCACCATGAAGGCCTATTACAGCGCATTTCAGACATGAACTCTTTCCATTATTCTGACGGCATTTTCAAGTCTAAGAGATTGCAGATTAAAATACTTTGTTCTACTTTCTTATATACAGACCATTATTACATTCGTCGGACATAAATTATGTCACTGGTAATTTTATGTAGCTTTTGGAAGGCTTGTTCAGAATGAAGATGTGAAAAAGGATCTCTGAGTTTACTAGCACTTTACAGTCAGCTCTTGTCCTTTTGACAAATGAAAATAAACTAACTACCATTACTCACCATTTCTTGTAGGCGTACTCCAGATAGGAGGCAGTGAGTCGAAGCTCAAACTCAGTGACATACTTGGTGTCATAAATGCCAGCAGGAAACATCTCAGACAGGTCGGCCGTGAAGGTGGCCAAGCGCTCGGGCAGGTGAGCATAAAAACACTGGAAGACAAAGACTAAATCAATTTCACTGTAAGAAAAACAGCCATTAAAAAGCATGCAGTATGCTGTGAGAAAGGCTCGATCTTCAAAAGTTACTCTCATTATTTAATCATGTTATGACAATTTCTGACACCATGCATCACTTGTTTAGATTACAGTTGATGCTTTACACTTGATAGATAGAAGCATCAACATTTCATGATGGTTTGATAATAAACTGTCTTTACCTCGCTCGATAACTTGATATCACCAAATTATAAAATGTCGCTGTTTTTAACTTTTTAGTCAGTATTTCTTATTTATCTAATGTTGAAAAAATCTGGTGAGAATATCTGAGAAACAGATTTAACATCTTAGAAATGAAACAGAAAGAAAAAGAATAGTGCTCTGTACCTGGTAGAGAAAGGCCATGTCAATGAGACCGTTGTGTAGCACCAGAGGCTTTCTGGCTCGCAGCAGTTCAGTGAACAACGCTCGGATGTGGACACCGCGGTCATCTGATCCTCCCTTGGAAAGACGAAAGAAGGAGAAAGGACAATTAGAAAACAAACATCGGAGAAAGGTCAATCATCCCTTGTAATGTACTGAGCTGATGTGTTTTAAAAAAATAAGCACGTCCCACAAAAACTGTGAACTGTTTCAACATATTTGAATGAGCAAACATACAAACCCACGCAAAATTCCTTTTGTTACAAAATGTTTAAGGTGTTTCTTGCATGTACTGCCTGTTTCTAATCCCTCCACAACATTTAACTAATGTTGTAATCACCTTATTATTGCCCTTGCAGTAAGGGATTCCGTGGCCATACTGCTTGTTAAAGTCAAATCCGTGCTGCACCAGGAATTGGACTGACTGGGGCTCGATGATATACTCCTCTGAACACAGCAGGGTGAGGTTGTACACCTGGACCAGGTATGTGTCTGTAACCTGTGGAAGGGAAACAAAGAAGAAAAAAAAGGAGCTGAAGGCAGAAGATACAATTCACAAACATAACAGATGCAATGAGCAATTCTCTCATCAAGTTTTAAGCAACTGTTAAAGGCATCATTTTGTTTCACCTTGTGGTCCAGTTTCTTGAAGCAGGCGATGCCCAAAGAGAGGATGGAGCGAGAGCGAGCAGCATGACATATAGCTTTATATCTGTCCTCTATGGATCTGAAACATGACAGCAAGTGTCAGGGCACTGACTAAAGCAATGACAGAATTCATGCAACTCACTCAAAAGCCTGCATTACTGACGCATGGTTTCTTGCCCAACAACATGTTAATACTTCAAGAACGAGGCAGAGGACCACAAATGTTTTTACTCACTCAGCCAGCAAGGACTTCCTGTTTCCAAGACCACTCAGCTCCTACAACAACACAGAAGTGTGAGTCTGCTACAGCAATTATAAATCGTACACGAAACAACTGGATAAGTGAGTTTAAGCCATGCCAATGCTTGGTAAACGGACACACACAGATACTTGGACTTACCGTGTCCAGTGCAACGAAGGACGACGTTTTAATGGCTACAACCATAGCAGGCCAGAGCTCTTTAAAATTGTCATTCTGGACATCAATGACAGGAACAACCAATGAACCTGCCATGTTTGTTTTAACGTCGAGGCGGAAAAGTTTCCTGCAAAGTTACCGACAGCTACCTGGAATACGTTAGCTAGCTAAGCTCACGACTTTGCAAAAGTTTTCATTGTCAGCTGTTCTATGAAAAGTCCTTTCTTGTAGCGTCTCTGTTAAATTCACGTTTAAAAAGTCAACAATTTAACAGTTGTTGGTTGCTGAACACTTAATTGAATCACCAGCTAGCAGCGCTTCAACCGTAAACATTTCAACGTGCTTCTTTGGGTCCTGTCGCAAAATATCCAGAGTCATTTGACTGATGCACGAGTGCAAAGAAAAGTGTTTCTCGCTAAGTGCTCTGAGAAAATATTCTGAACTAATATTTATTACAAAATCATTAAAGAAATATAGGATTTAGATTTTATTTTACCGTCTGTGATTGACTGTTTTGTTTTTAAGTGCTATTTAAAACAGGCATTTCCAATAGCCCACTATAAGTGATACGTCACTGTACCCGACCACGGAGGAGAAGTGCGCCATTTTGGCTCAAACAAAGTCAGAAATATTTTACCCCTGAGAAAGTGTTTTAAATTGTTTCCGTGAAATTGCATGTAAAAAATCTACAGGACCACACTCCGGTTTCCACGAGTTAACATTTGACGTGATAGGAACTTTTTCTTCGTTTTCTTTTATTTTTTAAACCGTGCAAGTTGTGAGCTTAAAGTAAAAAAAAAAATTAAACGCTGCGCTTCTTTGCCAGCCAAGCTAACTTAACGTTTTGCCAAATTTAGCTGTGCTCGAACTGGGAGCGATGGGTGGCTGCTCCGCTCCGAACTGCTCCAACTCAACCAGCATCGGAAAACAGCTGTTCAGGTTTCCCAAAGACCCCGTACGGAAGAAGAAATGGGTGGTGAACTGTCGACGTGACTTTGAACCAACTCCTCACTCCAGACTGTGTCAAGTAAGTGCACTGCAGACTAGCATGTTGTGTATTTTAACACTAGTTTATGAAGGGACTCGTGTGGAGATGATGCACCAGTTCAATAAAGCAGAACCAAAGTTAATAGATTAGAACAACGCTTTAAAAACAAAATCAAGACTGTTATTTACTTATTACTTAGTAGTATGTTATCCTCTGGGTTTTAACTAACACATCTAAGCTTTGCAGCCACAGTGTGCATGTTCAGTGTTTCTTGTATTTCGGTGTGTCATTAGTTGGATAAAATGTGTGTCTTCTCTGCACCTCTCTTGTTTCCCCAAGGATCATTTTGAGCAGAGCCAGTTTGAGGAAATAGCCAGATCTCCAGCTGGTGGAAAGAAGCTGAAACCCAATGCCATCCCGACTCTGTTCAACGTTGGAGACCCTCCGTACCCTGCAGTCACCACCTCGTACATCCTGATACCGCTGAAACCTGAACCAGGTATTTCTGTGCACAAATACCGCTGAACAATTAATACACTTCAAATCAAAATTTGAAACAGTGCAACTAGAAAATTGCAAAAGCTACAAATGAGGATATGTATTATGCAGCACATCTGACCCTGGGTTTATTTATTTTTTATTATTGTGACTTTATTTTACTTGACTGTGCAATACTGATGCTGCACCAGAGCCATGAATTAGACTGTTTATAAAGAGGTCCCATTGTTTACTTATTATAATTATTGTAATTTTTGTTATTGTTTTTTTAAATTTCATTTAACACAATCACAGCTTTTGTAATAATTTCACTATCTGTTACGCCAATTAAAAAGTAGATTCTATTTGTATCGAGCATTCATTCATTCAGATGCAAGCAAACACAGGTTTTGTTGTTTTTTTTAAGTTATGTATTACTTATGTGTTAAAATGATGTAATCAAAACTGCTCTATCATCATGAGTGAGCATTCAGCAGGATTGCACAAAACTACATCGTATGTCTCAGGAGCTGATAGAGAACAAACTAAAGACATTAAAAAACTGTGATTAATAGACTGTATATATGTTTGTGTCTGCTGGATGTCTAGATGGGCTTTCTTTTGGTAACATTAGGAGCAATATTGCTCTTAGATTTCGTAACCTTCTGTCCGCTTGTTTTGATGTTTTTCTGACCCCTTCTGGCCAAACATCTCATAGTTTTCTTGTAAATGAAACAGAAACTTTATTTCTGTCGTGTTATTATCATGTAATTTCACAGACGTTGAACATCTTGTGTCCCAAAGAGCTATGTTTATTACTAATTCTTATTTTTTTTTACTTTCTGACAAACAGAAGTATTGACATATTGATAGATAGTGATCATGATTTGGCTTTACAGAGCAAGCGAGGTATCTAAGTTTTGTCATGGTCAGTGCATGTCTAATGTGCCAGATCCCAAAGCTTGAATAGTAAAATGAGATATTTCTTTGTGAATCTAGTGGAGAAGGAGCTGAACTTTGGGGACCATGGCTATGCCAGACGGACTCCTCTGCCCGGCCTGGAGGAGGAGGATGCAGACAGGACGGCTGAAGACCAGCATCCCTGCACACAGTGTCAGCTACTGAAGAAACAACTGGAGCAGGAGATGCAGCACACTGCAAGGTTACAGAAAGAGGTAGGACAGCTGCTTGTGCCTTTGTCTATGTATCACTGTTCTGGTTTGTAAATGAGGGGGGATTTTAACTTAACATGAGCTTATACTCGTTGGGTATTTCATTAATGGGTGCAGTAATCTGTTGGTTTCATTTAAACTATCATTTTAAAATCCAAACATCGAGAAAGCAATATTTAGGGAATCAGGAATTTGACTGCAGTAAATAGCCCTGACACACTGTCCCCTTTCTCTATCAGGCAGAAGAGATGAAGAAGCGTCTGTATCGGCTCGACCGGATCGAGAAAGGTCTCCAGAACTTTCTGTACGAGGACCAGATCCGGGCCCTGTCCCTAACCAAACGTTCCCGCCGCGCTGTCTGGTCTCCGGAGACGATCCTGAAGGCCAGAAAGATCCGCTGTGCGGTCGGCACCAAAGGCTACGAGTACCTGAGAGAGATCGGTTACCCGCTACCCTCCTACAGGACTCTGTGTAACCGCTTGGAGACTAAGATCATGGTGACGACTGACATGAGCTGTGAGGAGCTGGCAGAGCTGGGCCTGGGGCTCATGGCCACATGTGACAGTCCCACGGAAGGTGTTGGAGACAACGATGAGGAGGAACTGATCAGCGTTTTGTCCTGATCCGAACAGTTTGCATGAATTGCTGAAGGGAAGACTGAAGGGAGAGTTTGCCGTGTTAAACGTCTGCAGTGACAGAAGCCGGTTATGCTTCCTATCTCAAGACTTAAGCATTAATATAAATGGATGGCTGTTATGACAGAGGTGGGGAGTTCACTGATCTCAGATGTCACCTGGTTGTTCTTCACACCATCAGACGTCTTTGCTCTGTCGATGTGTGATGCTCAGGCTTGCAGTTTGGCTAGATTTATGCTTGTGGTGTTTCTTATTGTAGAGAGCCACTATATGAGCTTGAACATGTGAGAGAAGCATGTGTACCATGTAGCCTATGACAATGCAGACTGTAATTTAGGGTGGGGGGCAAATAATTTGCACAAAACCTGATCAATTTAAAATGTTTCATTAAGTGTCCCACAGCTGATTCAGCAAGTATTTCACTGACTGTTTACATGCACAAGTAAAGCTAGTTTTTAGAGTATTTAAGTGTGCTGAGAGCAGATCCTGGCTGAGGTATGCTCTGACTGTTCCTGATACATGATGCAGGCTTTATTTTGTCAGTAAAAACATTTATCACAATGTGTGTAATGCAAACTGGGACAAATGTCTGATGATATTTACATATAACCCGCTGAACCCTGAGCAGTTTCTGGGTCTTATTTTGCTCCCATCATGTTTTTACTCACTGTGGGCTCATTTTTCACTGCAACATAAGGTTCTGATAGTTTATTTTCCTGTATTATTTTACAAAGTCCCTGGAGCCCAGAGAAAATGAAGGCTCTACATCAGCGGTCCCCAACCATCGGGCTGTGGACCAGAACCGGGCCGCACAGAAAGAATGAAAACGTTTTATTGTTTTTTTGCTTTGTTTTGTTTTTTACGGCAGTCTGCAGTGTTTTATTTTGAAAAATTACGAGCTTGTCTTCTCGTCACTTCCACCTGTGCTTGTTTCTCGCACTCGACTTTAAAGCCCGATCATTAAATTAAGCCGCCAAAATACATAAATAAAACTAATCGATGCTGAGACAGAAGACAAAGTATATACATATTTAGCAATAAAGCGTAATTTTATTTGTTTATGACACTTTTTTTCATAGGGAAAAAATTTATATTACTTGTTATATGCGCAATGACCGATCCGTAGAATTGTCTTGCTTGAAAGTGGTCCGTGGTGTAAAAAAGGTTGGGGACCGCTGCTCTACATGCTGAAGATATTTCACCACTCTTACTACATTTCTAATTTTTTACCAGACTTGTCACATATCTATTTTGTGTAAACACAACCTGCTGTTCAGCCAAATATTCACAGAACTTTGGTCACATGACTGTTGGTTGCAGCTGAGTCAGTCGTGGCTTCACAGTTGCGTTAAGGAGCTCAGTCAATTTTGATAAAACATCCAACATTTAAGCTTAGATGTGGTTCATTTTCTCACTGGAACCAGACGTCGCACATGATTGGCTGAAGGACCGACAGCAGGTTTTGGGGTTCAGAGGGTTAAATGTTATCTCTGGGTTCTGGGCTCAAATACCTCTCCTATTGTAAATCCCTGGTTCTGTAGCTCATTTCGGTCACGTTTGCACAACTGAAGCTTTCACTGTTTTTCAAGAAGGTTCTGAAATCTATTGGTAATGCTGGGCTCACGCTACAGGAGACCGATTTACCTCCATTTCACCCTCGATGGCAGTTGGAGGAGAACTGTTTACAGATCCAGATTGAAACTCTGATCATACATTCTTGCCCTTGTGACCAATGTCAGCGCCGGTTTTAACATCTGTAGCTCCCCTCCAGCTCTCATTGTTAATAGACAAACCCTGTTGACTACGTCTTCCAAGCATTTCCTCATCAGTGTTACAGCAAGTTGTTGCGCCACGGTCTCCATTTTGTTTACATCTGCTTCCCCGTGAGATCACATGATGCGGTGCACTGCTCCCTCTGAATTTTAAAACTCCTGTAGCTTGAGCCCAGCCTATGCAGGAAAAGAAAAGATGGAATGTAATTTATGTGTCATTTGGTTGAGAATTTGACCCTTTACTCTGTCTGTTCAGTTTTGCAGTGTATTTGTAGTGACCACAAAAGGTGTGAAATGTGGCTTTTCCATATCCAAAACAAAGACATTACGGGGAAATAAAGTGAATGAATGACCTGTTTTCTTTCTTTCTTTGTGTGTTAACGTGTGAAGGAGAGGAGGAGCAGATAAACCAGCATTGTTGCCGTTCTTCCTTCTGGTTTCATTAGAACTGAAATGAAAGCACACCACGACTCTCCTCAAACACCAGAGTAGTAACTAAATACTATCACATCACGTGTCATCTCAGTGTTATCGGCTCCCTGCATAAAACAAAGAGTTGCATTTTTACTTTGACTCAGGTTGGACTTTGAGCAAATCACTCGCATGACAGATTAGATATTTGCTTTGCAGCTGCCTTGTTACCCGAGTTGAACCGTGATGGAAAGACAACGCGAGATAAACGCTGCCTTCAGGTTTGCGAAGATGTACGAATAAATAGAAGATAGCTTTGACAAGACACACATGCAGCGGGGTTTCCATTCCTGCTCCTTTCACCGATAACAAGTCTTTGCAGAACATCTGTCGCTGCGACCTTCTCCTACTGATTGTCATTGATTTTTTTTTTTAGCTTCTTTCAAAAATGGAGCCGTGGGTTTGTTTGCTACGGTGGCGTTCACCTCTACACAGTCCAAAGCCTGGCTCACGCAGTACAGTCAGTGTTGTTCAGTAATAAGATCGATAGCGCATATAAACAAATGTAGGCACAGCTCGCAAACATGGCAGGTCTAATGTTTACTACAGTCAGCGGGCTTATCGGAGCATCTTAGCACGCTGACGTCTGATGGTCAACACAAAGTACAGTGTTGTTGGTTTTGCTGAAGCTGGAAACCAGCTGCAACCCATGGTGTTACCAGAGTAAATGTCAGATGGCTCAAGGTTTATGAAGGTTCATCCTCTGGGGACTACAAGTATAATTACCCAACATCATTGTAGTCCATTCAGGAGTCGGATAAACATTTCCGTCAATACCGAAAGAGTCGTCCTCATAGTCCAGCTAGAAGAAAAGTCAGATGACAACCAAATCATTATCCTTTGGGGACTGTGAATGCCTCTAAATACCTCTACAGTAGCACATGTTGACATATTCCACTAGATAATGGAACAAAAATAATACTGTATTAAAATAATCAGTGATTTTTACCAAAGTTGGACAAAATAAACCCCCCAAAAATGTCAATTAAACTTATTATAAGCCACTTTTTAAGCCCGATTTGCAGTGTTGATTTCAAATTACAGTCCTTCGACACTGCGACTCTCTCTCTCTTTCTCGCTCGCTCCCTTTCTCTCCCCCTCTCTCTTTCTGTTTGATTTGGGGGAAGTGCTTAGTGAACCTCAAAGGCTTTAAAAACAACAGGGTTTTACTGTCTGCGTGGGTCACAGGACAGAGGGAGGACCGAGGTAAGGCTTTCTGTTGGAGCTCAGATCAGTGTTTTTATCCTCGTTAATATATATTTTAAATGCTGAACATGTTAACCGCTTGCTGTTGTTGGACTTGCATTTTAATTTGTCGTTGGGTGTTTTATGAGTGCTCTTAGATTAAAGTTAGTTTCAATTTTGCATGTGCACTTTGAAGCATTTACTATAAATTGAGTTCAGTGGGCAGCTGCTGCTCATAGGGACACAAATTCCAGCTTTTGTGTTGGTAAAACTGGAGCTGTGAGGTTGTTTTTTTAAGACGAAATCAGGTTTGAATTCTAATACAAAAAAAGAAGACAAAAAAGCCGTAGTTATCGGACAAACAGCGCTCCAGATTGCGTCGGTTCAGACAGTACAGGTCGTGTCTGTAAGCATCTCTGTCTCGGCCTCTCTTTGTCTCGGTGGCTGCCAGCCTGTCTGTCCATTTGCCCCCCGACATTCTTCTGTCTGTTGGCTGCTTACCCCATAATAAACTCTTTTTGCAGATTATCTCCACATGTGATGAGAGAGACAATGAGGGTTTACTCTTTTAATTATTTTGGGATCAGACCGACTGGCCATTTGGTTTTGAGGGTGGGCGGGGAGGGAAACCTGCCAACGACTGAATCCCAGACTGGTCAGTCTGCACGTGCTGCCTCCAGTCCACTGACCGCAAACAAAAACAAGCCTTTATCCTCTTCTGCGCCACAAAGCTATATAAAAAAATTTGCTGTGCTTTGTTGATAGCTACATCTTTCTTTGTGAAACATGCAAAGTTCTCTTTGGCCAAAATAAACAAGGATTATTACACGTATCTTTCTTGTCAGGTAGATTCAGTCCAGGCAGCCAAGGAGGGACAATGCGTTCTCTCTGGCTGTTCACGGCCCTGCCAGGTCTGCTGTGGGCCTCACAAAGCACCCTGTTTGTGGAGGGGGACAATGACGCCTCCAGGATCTGCAAACCTGCCCCCCACTGGGACATCAAGGGACAGGCACCCATGCAGGAGCTGCTGGGAAACGTGGTGGTGGTGGCGCTGCTGAAGGCCAGCTGACAGTTCTGCCTCACTCAGGCATCCAAGTAAGACTGTCAGAGATGAAGAGGAATGGAGCAGTGATGCATTTAGTGTTTATGACAGTAGTCCAGCTAAAACATGAATCTGACCATGTGTGAAAATTAAGAATAATCTTGCAAAAGTTCAAAACAACAAAAAAACAACAACAAAAGAACTGCCATGAAGAAGTTTCATGATCAAAACTACAAAAATGAAGGAACTTTGTATTGTGAGAATATAGACATTCTGCCAGCTATTTCAGGATTAAAGTCACAAAAGCATAAACCTTGTGATAATAATAAAACATGCAGCAGATCTTACATTGTGTTTACAGCTCTGCTCTGCGATAGAACGACAAAAAGGTGCATTTTATAACTCACTAGGTGCAACGTCGGTGCTTGCAGAAAGACACCCAAATGCAGCATTACTGGTCAGATTTGCTGCTGCACACTCAGTGCAGAAGTGATGTACAGGAATATATGGTGCTTTTTTTCTGTAAGCTTCTTTCTGTTAGCTTTTCATGGGTAAAGCTAACAAATTTAGTTAAATCATCAAACCTTCTGTTACTTACACACTGTTATTTCTTTAATACGTGAGGTGAAGATCTGTAAAGTCAAGCGCATTTGCAAACTCTCTCAAGCAGAAACTGTGAATCACAAACAAATTAATCACAACATGACATCTCCAATTTATTTTTTGTTCCAATATAAAGCATCACTGGTCAGGTGGATGATGTGGCCTTTAAGAGCTCCTCGTGCACCGTTTCCTGTCCGGATTAGCTGTGAGGTAACATAATTCCCGACTTCCTCTCTGCGTCCGTCTGTAGGATCGGAGGCCTGCGTGACAAGCTGAACCGCAGCAACCTGACGGAGGTGTCCTTCATGATAGTGAACGAGCGGGAGGCCATTTCCAGAGCCATGTACTGGGAGCTGAAGAGGAGAGCGCCCCCTGGAGTCCCTGTTTATCAGCAGACTCCTCTGCAAAATGACGTGTGGGAGGCTCTGGACGGGGATAAAGATGACTTCCTGGTCTATGATAGGTACGGCTGGCTTCATCTTTAGATTAAATCACTGGCAAGTTTCATACAAAAACAAGGAGGGCTGATAAGACTTAGTATACATGTATTAGTGATGCATTCAACCAACCATCAATCCCTTGATTATAGTCTTTTAAAAGCACAACTAGGCCTTATCTCACTATGTAAATGTAGTGCTGAGTCACAATCTTAGATAAAAACCAAACTATGCCACATCCATGTGCATCATTTTACAAAAATAAGGAACTGCAGTGATTTCTATCTACATTTTCATTCTCTCTCTCTCTCCTCGTTTCCTGCAGGTGTGGTCTCCTCACCTTCCACATCGTGCTGCCTTACAGCTTCCTGCATTACCCCTACGTCGAGGCAGCAATCAGAGCCACTTACATGAAAAATATCTGCAATTGCACGGTGAGTAATTACATTAAAGACACACACAAACACACACGTGCGAACGCTTCTGAAATGGTTGTGAATAGCAGCACCTCAGATTCTCACGGTTTGCTATGAATGCCTGGTGCAATCAAACATAAACACAAAATTACACTTCTTAAAATTAAAGCTGCTCTCGTGGATATTTTTTTCTATTAAAAGTGGGTCAAATGAATGTGTGTGCTCACAGTGACAAACTTTTTTTTTTTAAGCCCTTTTTAGTTCATCGTTGGGCCTCAGATTGCACCTTCATGACCTCATTGAATGATTGACAGAGAAAGCACTGCATTCTGCACCACACAGCAGGCTATTAGTTAGCAATTAGCTTGTAAGCACTAGCACTTGATAAGATAATATGTCAAAATTCTCAGTTTGATCTGCTGCTTCCAAGTGGCTAAAATAAAAGCAGCTTCAAGTCGATGCCACTGAGGATGTTTGTGTCATATTTATCTTTTCCAGTCTAATTCTACTTCCTGGAACAACGTCACAAAAAACAGCACAACTCAACTCAATGTCAACCTGACAACCACGGCGCCCACCGATGATCCAGATGTGGCAGCTCCGACGGGGGCTCATCGCCACGACAACCATCATCACCATCATCATCACCACCGCCACCAGCAGCACCAACATCTGGATCAGCCCCAACACCAGCATGATGCAAATCAGAATAAAACTCTTCATCATCATCATCAGCATCACCACTCCCATCCTCAGCATCATCATCCTCTTCCCCATCATCATCATCCTCATCCTCACCAGCCTGTCAACCACACTGATAATAGTGGGACGGATAACTAATATGCCAGTGAAATTTCTAGTGCTTTTATTTTGCTTCTTTATTTAGTTGAGATCAAATCACTCATTTTTTGATGTTTGACAAAGTGTCTTGGATTTAGAATATGCAGTTTACAGAGCGGCTGGATCTCTCCGAAGCGGTGATCAGACTGTGGTTTCTCTGCTGCCGTTTCCACACTTCATGCGTCTCCGTGTGGATAAAGTAACCGGGTCTGCCTGTCGTCTCCCATTAATGAAGTCTACAGTGTAAAACCTGCCAGCAGGAGGCTGTAGATGGATGTGTGCGGAGAGATGGGATGACTCTGGAGTTATTTTCATCCAGACGGAGACGCAAGACGGTGTCCATCGCTGCAGAGCAAACCTCAGTCAGGTTACTGTTTAGAGTAGATCCAACTCTCCTGCTTGGATTCACTTTATTTCATGGATGCAAAAAAACAGTTTTTACACCATTAACACACACTTTTAATTACTTTTGCATGTTTTCTGTGTTACTCACTTTCCTTCTCATGAATTCTCTGAATGTAGAATAAACTTCTAGACTGTTGTTTTGGTTTTAAAAGCAGAAACATGTAAAATTGTATTACATTTCACCTCTAAAAACAATAAAGCTGATATTAACTTTTACGTCCGTAGCCTGTGTAGTTAGTTAATTGGGGAGGTAATGTCTCTTTTTATCCTCTATAAAGTCAAAATTTGAATATTTCTAGCATATTATACTTATTTTATAATCAACTTATTCAAATGTCTCTCGAGCACGATCAGGAATTTCTTATAGTTTGATTTGTTTGCGCTCTAAATTACACTATTAGCTGGGGTTTGGCTGCTAAGTACACGCTGCCATATGTCACTTAGAGCGCAGGTTGATCACCTCAGTGCTGCTCAAGACATGACTGAGATGCAGCATGTTCTGACTGAGGAGAGATTTGAGGAGGAAAATCACAACCATCTGCCATCAGAATGAAGGTAACAGTTAATCATTGTTAATACAACTAAGAAATGACAAAACATTGGTTGAGTACAAAGTGGATTCTTATTATGCACTATTGGTAGCTGTGGTTAATGTCTGTTGTCATAATTATACCAATTTATAGGGTGCACTGCTGTAAGTTTTTTTAAACTATTGCAATGTTTCTGGTCCGACAAATATATATATATATTTATAATAATTTACACCCTGTATTATTTCAAACCTCAGCAGTTTGTAGGAGTCTTGTCCTGTTGGGGATTTTCCTCTTTAAATCCTACTAAGGCTACAGGTGAGGCTTAACTGCTTAGCTCTGTCCACACAACATGCTGCTTCTGCTAACACAGGACAGAGTGGTTTCACTTGCACTCAGCGAGAAAAGAAAAGAAAAAGACTGTGTGTGTTTGATATTATGAACTGTGGATTGAACGTATACACAAACTGGTGGATGAACGGTGGTGTTAAAGTGGACGCTGAAATCAGGAGAGCGAGTGGAGTTAATCTCCAAATGAATTGCGTTCTGTTCAGTTTTATTTACGTAACCTCTAAGCACTTTACGTGGAATACTAAAGACCTTATGAAATTACCGAGAGTAACTCAGCAACTGCAAAGATTCCTTTGGAGCAAGTTATTTAAATTTGACTTTTTAATTGAATTGAGATGTTTTAACTTGGAGAGGGGTAATTACCAAGACTGCTAAAGAACACGTGACAAGAAGAACGACGGGCTGTTTGTACGTCTATGTTCCCCAAAATTATAGAAGTTAAAAGAGGGGACAGACAATTTTAGGTGATTTAATTTAACACTGAATAAATAGCTGAGTCTCAAGATGTACCTGTTTTCTCTCATGAAAGGTGTTTCTACAGTTTCAACCAAGACCAAGCAAACCAGAGGGAGTTCAAGTCCTAACAAAAGCCACCAGAATAAATATGTGAATTTAGCTCCGTCTGAAAACTACTAGAGATGAAGGAGGGAGGAATGAACCTGCTCTATGCAAAGCTTTCATCCTCAAACACTAGATGGCAGCACTGTTCCACGTTAATCGTATTTGAAAATTCATCACCCTGTCGTCCACATCAGGCAGCCATTCATCAAGAGGATTATTAGTTATTATCCATTATCAACAGATACGTTTGGATTAGCGAACGTAATCCTTGAATTATAATCCAGATCATCTCCGGATGGCTTAATCAAATTTGCAGTGGGGTGTTCGTTTACGTAAGACCTTTGAGGAGGGTACAGTTTACGGACACACAAAATACCACATGCTGCAAAAAAAGTCAGCTATTTCAGTTTTACACATGCCTTTTTCTCCTCCGAATAAACGATCTAAACTTTTCCTGTGATGAATTTTCAACACATATAAACTTCTTCCAGAAGACTTTTCTTTTACTTACTATCTGGTTCTGATGAAGGTTGCAGGATACCTTTCACAGTTTCAATGCGGTGGTAAAAGAACACAGCATTAAGGCATAACAGTAGCAACAGAAACAATGCACAACAGCAAACAAACACAATGCAAATGAATACAGGAGTAAGAAAAAGTAAAATAAAGTAAATACAAATCAAAGTAAAATGAGGGATGGTAATGGAATCCCTGGTCTTCATTACTGTTTCCCCAAGACTACAGTCCCTCAGTCTTCATTTGTGCAGGAAAAAGTCAGCTGTCAGGTCAGACTTCCCCTCTAAATACTGTTCTCTGAAGCCTTTAGGTTACAAAACGTACCATCTTGCAATTTGCATATTGGGTCAGTCATGTGGTGTAGCACTATGATCTATATTCAGGACAATGTGTCGACCCAAGAGATAGCATTGCAATGACTCCAAAGCCCTCGTCATCGCAAGATGCTCCTTTTCCATTGTAGAGTTCCTAATCTCTCTGTCATGAAGCTTCCAGCTGAGGAAAACCAATGAGCATCTTGTTCTATCTACATCCTGCAGCAGCACGGCCTCAGTACTCATCCCAGAGGCCTCTGTCTGCAGTATGAATGGCTGAGTGAGGACGATGAAGAACAGAGTCAGTTGAGATGGCTACCTTCAGCCCTTAGTCTGGACAACCTTATCTGGTGCTAAGGCTTTCAGCAAGTCAGTAAGAGCTGCTTCCCTTATGGTAATAACTGAGTAACTCCACAAAAGCACGCTCTTACTTCTTGGTTGTGAATGTACATGGATTGCGTCCACTTTCCCAAACTTACAGCTGACTAGTTGGTTCATTGCACACAGCCCCGGTACTCCGCCTGTCTCTGTACATACATTTGTGAGGATTGATGGTGAAGGTCGGCAATTTGATCAGATAATCTGGATATGAAATATTAAAATCTGACACCACCATGGACATCTGGTCCATGAGAATGTCCTTTGGTCCTTGGTGCCCTGGTGCTTTCTGAAGACCAGACACTTTGAACTGAAACAATCCAGAAGGTGTTTTGAAGGCTGTCAGTTCGTTTGTCTCCAGGGCTAAAGCAACCTTCTATTTACTTTCACACAGGTCAAGTCACTGACAAACTTTTTTTCCAATCAAGAACTTTTCAAAGCAGGGAATAGGGTATGAATCAGACCTAGAGGCAGCAATGGGATACAGTCAACAATTGCCAGCATCAACATCAGCTCTTTGTGTAACTGCGACCCCAGATGTCTGGGAATTCTGCAGAATTTCCTGTAAGGAGTATTGTCTCTCATCTGGGCCTTTGTGCTGTACCACAGTTGTGAAACCAGGTTTTTCTTGAAACAATTCTGAATCAAGGGAAGTCTTTTTTTTTTTCTTCCTGGTAACCTGTTGTAGGTAATCTTTGGGAATGTTGCCACAAATTCGCAGCAAGGTCATTTTAAAGTATGCAAATTAGATTTGTGTCGGTTGATGTCTGGCTAACTTTGTGGAAACCTGATGATATATATATAGTCAGAAATGCTGTCAATGGCAAACCAAACTGATATTCTTTTTGCCACAGACGGCAAACCAGATTGTTACGACAACTTCAGCACTCCTGGCAAACTGTGGTTGCTTTTGTCAGATGGGAGGCAGCCACTGAAGCGAGCTCTGAATTGTTTGTGGAGAAATGATATAATACCAATGCACCATTGAAGGTAATGGAACCCCTGGTTTCCATTACTCTAAAATTGAATTGGGTATTTTGCCACTTTTCTGTACTTGAGAGACTTATCATATCAGCCATTTCTTAAATTGTACGACTCTCAAGTCACTGGGTTTGGCTCAGTTTTGCACTTACTAGATAATGAAAGTTTTTTTTTTTGATTGTGTCTTTCCAGGTCCAGGTTCCGGTTCTCACCATGTGGCAGAAAGTCCAATTATTCTACCAGGGGATTCTGGAAAATGGAGGCAAGTTTTAATTTATAGTTCATCGATATAATTAAAACAGCATTTCAATTATGTATATGATGCTAGATACTTATGTCAGACATCAGCATCTTGTTTCCTATAATCTGAGCTTTTCTCCCACTTTTTTCTCCGTAGACAAAAGGACAGACAGCTGGCTGCTGGTCTACTCTCCTGTGCCAATTACCTGCATCTTCCTGAGCTACCTGGTCATTATATGGGTCGGGCCAAAGCTGATGGCCAAGAGGCAACCAGTCAACCTTAAACCAGTGCTGATAGTTTACAACTTTGCCATGGTCTGCCTGTCTGCCTACATGTTCTATGAGGTAATTACTGTACTATATGAAGGGAACCTTTGTCAGGGAGGAAGATGGGCAGCTGGTTGCCATAGAAGCTGAAAACAAACAAGTGTAGGGTAATATAGTTTAAAAGTTTAAAATATTTGCATGTCAGTAACCTCCAAGCAGTTTTTAACATATAGAATGAAACAAAGAATGGAGGGTCTCAAAGTTTGAGGAGCTTTAGAAGTCTTTATTTTTTCTCTTGAAAGCTGCTCTATTAGTTTAAAAAAATGAATAAAATGAAGTAAAATGTCAACGGGGTTGGTCATCATGACAAACCTGCTGGGAATCAACCATCACCAGATTCTTCAGGTCCCATTAACTTTGGAAAGTTTTACAGCGTCTTTCAGTTCATTGTTTTGGTTGAGTCTCTGAGCTCTCATAGCCTTGTTTTAGCTACAAGAGGCGTGAACATGCTCTAAAATCTGCTGTACACTCTTTGCCTGGCAGCAAATGGCAGAAATGTGCAAATATTTAGTGAACATAGTGTGGATTTTAGAAGTTTTAGAGCTAGACAAATGGTGTGATTCAAGGAAAGACGATTTCAACTAAACATCTGCTCGATGGGAAAATCGGAAACTGGTGCAGGTTCACTATCAACCGTGTTCATAGTTGATTTGTACTGCCCCCAAGTGGCTAAACAAAAAAACCCCTGTCATTTACATCTGTTTTAATCTGTTTCATGTGTCCTGTCCCTTGTGGGAGTCACCAGCTGAAAAAGGAAATGATTTCACTCATTCACAGCCAATTTGTGTTGGACAAAATAGGATGAAAGGTCCTTCTGCTTAGTGAGAGAAACCAAAGCAGAGATGAAAGCAGCTTCTGTCTTTCCAGTTCACAGCCTCGTCCTGGTTGGCCAGATACAGTCTGCTGTGCCAGCCAGTCGACTACAGCGACAGCCCAGTGGCCATGAGGGTAAACCTGTTTCACTATATGCCTCCTTATGCAACACCTTCTCCATAAGACCCCGCTCTGAAACTGCACTCCAAACACACTGTGGACTAGACCATGCTGACATTATAGACGCAACTGCAACCTTCTAAATATATCTGTTTAAATGTTGATGTCAAGTTCTTTCCTCAAAGTGGATTTCTGGATTTATTGTTTGTCTGTATATTTTTGCAGGTGTTACATAAATGAGTTGTAGCATATAATCTTGTAGGGTGTTAAGTGCAATATTTAAACTTGTGAGGTACATTTGTAATGTCATTTTGGCTCAATGACTGAAATGCACAGTGTAAAATGTGTACACTAAAATTACACACATAGCTTGACTTTCTATCTCCAACTTGAACCACAGTGAAACTCTTTCATGCTGCAGAAACCAGATGTTGTGATATAATTTCCTAGCAGTGGAGCACAAAAGCCGGAGAATAACTTTTTTTTTTTTTTTTTTAATTGTGCTGGACAGATGGCCAGAGTGTGCTGGTGGTTCTACTTCTCCAAAGTTATAGAGCTCAGTGACACCGTGAGTACAAAAAGAGTAAAAAGAAGTTGTGAATTTTAAGTGTCCCATTTGTTATTTAAAACTAGAACGAGCTACATTCAATGCTGTAACTCCATGTTAAGTGAGATCTTTCTGTATGCTTTCCTTCCAGATGTTTTTCATCCTGAGGAAGAAGAACAGTCAGCTGACCTTCCTCCATGTCTACCATCACGCCACCATGATCTTCAACTGGTGGGCCGGGGTTAAATATGTGGCTGGGGGCCAGTGTGAGTGCAACCCACCAGCCCCGTCTTGGCAAATGTTATGCAAATTGTGTCACGTGACAGAAAACGTACTGACACAAACTGCATGAAAATAACATGTCATCCTGTGTGTCTGTCCAGCCTTCCTGATAGGTTTGATTAACTCCCTGGTCCACGTGGTGATGTATTTGTACTACGGTCTGGCGGCTCTGGGACCGAACATGGCCAAATATTTGTGGTGGAAACGGTACCTCACCTCCCTGCAGCTGGTCAGTATGGCCCTCTGAAAATGACTGTTATTTATTTACCTGTTTTA
Source organism: Stegastes partitus (assembly GCF_000690725.1). Lineage (NCBI taxonomy): Eukaryota > Metazoa > Chordata > Actinopteri > Pomacentridae > Stegastes > Stegastes partitus. The sequence goes on along the minus strand of NW_007579037.1, from coordinate 43,920 downwards.
TATGATGGGTAATGAGATAAGCCTTCCATAGTGGGGAAATTTGCAATGCTGTAACAGCAAAGGCGACAGGACAAACATGTAGGGACGTCCTGCAAAAATATAAAATAAGAAATATACATGATTATTCAGACATGTATTGTTCACATTGTACAGATTCTTCTATATGTAGGAAAATACTGGTGTTGCACAGAATTATTCTTCCATTTATAGGAAATGCTAATATTGGACACATTCTTGTATATGTAGGAAAAAATGAGACTTTTTAATTATTCAAAATACTCGTAACTCACGTGAACCCCTTGATGTTGCACCAGAGTAAAATACGGCAGTTTTCCTATGTGTGGTCTACTGGGAGCAGTGCCGATAACCTCTTTGCCTGTTTAGTTCTCTTTTATGTTTGAGCATAATTCTGCTTGTTTAGCAAAGAGTCTGTTTGTAGCATGAAGACAGTGAACGTCTCCGCTCTGCTTTGACATCCTTCATGCAGCCTATATTGTTTACCGATGGCAAATCTTTTCCTTTTCTTGAGTATATTTCCACTGCGACAGACTGGTGATCTGTCCAGGGTGTACCATGTCTGTTCCCCTAAACCAGCAGGGATTGGTTCCAGTCCACCAGCGACCCTCCACAGGATAAACTGGTGTACAGATAATGGACGGACAGTGGATATGTCTTAAAAACTTCAGCTTTGATTAGCTTAACACGCAGGCCTCCCAGGTGGTTTGCCATTGTTCTGACTGGCTGCTGCCATAACTAGATGGATTAGCGGCAATGATGCTCCTCAGCTAGCTGCTGGACCATCTGTTTTTCTACTTGTAGAGACAAAGCTGCAGTGTTTCCTTCTTCTGTCTATCTGGCTGCAGCATATATAGGTCAGTATGGTGGCTGACATTCTGTCATTCGGTTACAATAATTGTAATGACCTCAGAACTGACCCCCCAAGCCTTCATTAACAGTTCACTTCACAATTTAGTGAACTGAAGCTGAGATGGTTGATCTGATGTGATTGTGTGTGTGTGTGTGTGTGTGTGTGTGTGTGTGTGTGTGTGTGTGTTTCTGTGAGAGGAGGTGGGTGTGGACTGGAGACAGATGAACATTTTGGTGCACAACGTTCTTTAATACTCAGTTCCTGTCTGGTTCCTGGATGGTATCGTGACTCTATGGAACATGTGCATATAGATCAGTCTGCAGTATATGTTATGATGGTTGTAGCTGAGCATTGCACAGTGATACTTTGTTAAAAAAAAAACTAAATTAGTGCTTTTATTTGGGTGTGTTGTCTAACTATTTTTTTTCTATTTAAAAAAAATGAAGAAACAAACACCATTGTTGCCGATGTAAAGCTGATGCTGCCTGGTAGCATACTTGCTCTTTTATCACTGACTGAGTGAAACTAGTTTCTGTAAAATGTGTTACTTTGATAAAACAGAAGGACTCTGAGACGGTGAAAGAATCATCTCGACCTGAAAAACAAGGAATCTACTCACACGTATACTTCCAGCTGATCATACTGCCTTTAAAAACTATTTTGTCATTATTATATTTATATCAAAATATATATTAGAATGCGATATCATTAGCTTTTATAAATGAGTTGTATTACTGGGCTCGGCACAAGCTTTTCTAGGTTGTAGCAGGTCCTCAAGAATCCCTCCTTTGTCTCACACTAACAATCTGATTTGCCGTATTCGTCATAATTAGCTTGAGTAAGTACAATAATAACAAAAATAATGTTGTACAAGCTTTCTAATGTACCTTTAATAATTCAGTATGATAGTAGAGAGTACGTGGATGACTACATTATTCCAGAGGATCTTAAGAGATGAAAAACTCTCTGTGAACTCCTCCTAACTATTAAACCAGTCTTATCTGTGAGTACACAAGTGTCTGCTGGGGTTCAACAAACTCCTCTGTGGATGTCTGCAAAACACAATGTGGTTGTTAAACCCTTTCTTTCTGTATTATGTTCATTCTGGTCTGACTCCCCAGATGTAGACTACAGGTATGAGCCTGCCATTGGCTGCATGTCACTCAGCTTTCTCCTCTTATGCTATCTATATGTTTTCCATTTCACTTCAGCAACCTGCCACACTGACAGTTTCAGATTTTCCTGAGAATTTGGATCTTGCATTAAGGCAACCGTGCTAGTTTTTTTTGGTTAATTAACCATTTCAATCACAGTTCTTACATCCCTGAGTGCAAATGTTCCACCAACACAATCTCCCCATTGTTATTTTAAGGGGAACATGTGATTGGTTTAAAGAAATGCAAACAGACCAGGGCGTCCCCCCCCCCACCCAACAGCACAATGATAATGAAGCGCAACCAAACCATTTCGTGCTGCTAAATTAGGCTATATTCGTACTGTACAATTTTATTTCTCTCTTCACGTTTGCTGTGACATTATCTTACCTGAAATTAGTGTCACATCAGTTTGACTTGACAGACAGACACTAATGTCTTTTTCAGCTTTTTTTTTTTCCTCCAATGAAGATTGCTATCATCATATATCCTTAGTTTGAGTGTCATTTTTAGGAGTCAGTATAGTTTTATCAGTTATGAACAGATTTTTGCATACCTCTGATAATGAGTACAGTACAGAAACCTCTATGCCAGTTTTATTTTGATGAACATGTGTCTTTATTTAGGGTTCAGTGTTGTCTTCCACTGTGTTATTGTGTTTACCATCAGTTTTGGTCACTCAATTCATATTTTATTAACATCTTTCCCAGTTTCTGGTCACCCAAAATGCTCACATAATCTACCACTTTCTATCTTCTCTCTTACAGCTCCAGTTTTTCATCGTAACCATCCACACCACCTACAACATGTTTGCAGACTGCAACTTCCCCGACTCCATGAACGCGGTCGTGTTGGCCTATTCTCTGAGCCTCATCGCTCTCTTCAGCAACTTCTACTACCGCAGCTACCTCGTCCAGAAGAGGACCAAGGAAACTTAAGAGATGCAGAAGAAAAAAAAACACACAGCGATGAAATAAAGGATCTGAAATCAGAAAAGTAGGACAGAGAATGGAGATAAAAAGCTACTCCTGCTTGTATGTTATGTTAATTACTATGTAAAAGAATACACATTAACATGCATTTGATGTGAAAACGGACAAGTGGAGCATATTTCTGATTTTCAATAAACACTTTTTCATGTGTATGTATTTGTGCCTTGATTTAACGTCCATTTGCTCCTTCTATTCATGCAGCAAAACCCCAACGTGCTCTGCAGAACATATTAATTGTGTTTCATCAGTCCCCTCCCCCAGCCGCTATTAGACAATAGTTACTAATCACCACTGGAGTCACTTTATTCTTCTCTTGCACCCATTGGCTGGCAGGCGTAGCCAATCAGCTGCAGTCTGCCTTCAGCTCCGTACCCCACGTTCTCCATATATTGCTCCCACTTTTCTAAATCAGCGTTTGCCTCCCCAGTTTCAAGCATTTAATCCCCCTAAACCAGTAGGGGAGACCCAATCTCTCCCCCCTCCCTCACCCCATCTGTCACGATGTGGAGATATAATTGTACAGATAAGTCGGTGGGACACTTCAATCCGCCCCGCCTAGTGGACAGAAAAGAAAGAACTGTTAAAGGAGTGATTAAATTAACCAAATCTGCTTCCCTTACATTGTCCTCCCCCACCATCATCAATTATTCCCACCCTCTTCCCCTACTAGAAGCATATTGGTTTTGACTATCCTCTGTTCCAAACTCAACAGGGGGCAGATAATGAACATGAAAAATGACTTTGAAGCAACGAAATCAAAGTTGCAACGGCAGCATCTCAGAGTAGTCGTTTTAATAGCAGCCGGCTCAGTGAGGCAACTCGACAAGGTCAGAGAAGCTCCTCTTTTCATGTGCGTTTTTCAAAGCCACGTAAAACAACCTACAGAGGAAAACAGACGCCGTAGTCGTGTCTGACAAGGTGGTCACGTCATAAAATTGAACAAACTGCAACAGCAAGAGTTGCTACCCACCCAAAAACTCCGCATTAGAGGAGACGTTTTGCACGGTTTAGTGAACATGTCGACGCAACAGGACCACGATTAATGTTATTATTACGACCTGAGCTTTTGCTTTTGTGCCATCACCAAAGGCTCTATTGTGAGCTTTAAATATGTAGTTGTGCCATTGAATACCTATTTAGAAGAAGAAGAAGAAGAAGAAGAAGACGAAGAAGAAAAAGAAGAAGAAGAAGAACAAGAACAAGAACAAGAAGAACAAGAAGAAGCTTTATTGTCATTGTACAAAAAATACAATTAAATTTGGTTTGGCATCATCTCTGTAGCAGCTAATATGGTCACAGTATTTAATTTAGCTCTGTAAGACGCAAATTCCCCACTCTGGCAAGTCGAGTGAATCAAAAATTATGTTCCGATGAGCTGTTTTCTTCCTCTTTCCTACAATTGCATAAGCTTATCTTTGGAGAACGTCAAAGGGTGTGATGCAAACTTGCTGAGGTGATTTTCTCGTTGGATAAAGTTGAAGGAATAGAAGATTGTTTAAAAGCTGCCCATGCCCTGCTGAGCGAGTTCAACATTTCAGCAGCAGCATGAATTAAAACTTCTTCCATTTTTCAATCAGCCCATCGAAACTTTGCTGAAGCACTGTGGGAAGTACGGTAGATAACCCCTTGATCCTTCAAAGACGTGGAGGCTTTTCCTCCTGGGTAAAGACTCACACACACACACACACACACACACACATTCACACATTTCTAGACAGCAAAGACCAGACAGATAGTAGAAAAGTTCAACTTGGGTTTTCGTAAAACGCAGTGCAGTGTTTTTGGCGAGACCCTGCCTTGGCCGGTTAGATATTTGCATGCATGGTTTTCTAACACGAATTCTGTATTCCTTCTGTTCGCCTTCCAATCGCTTGATAAAAAAAAAATAACTTGAACTTGTGGAATTCTGACTCATAGTGATATTCTGGCATCTGATTTGCTTTTAAACTTGCGGATCCGTCGCTCAAACTGAACTTCTTGAGGTCATATTTAACCATCTGACTGGTACTCAACAAACCACTGACCCCTTAAAAACCTCTCGCATGTTTGTTGTTGTTTTGTTGTGGGTTCTGTTGCTAGTTTCAGTGGCTCAGAAATCTTCTCAGACACCAAAACAATGTGCAACAAAATTATCATGGTAGCAATCACCGTATGCGCTGGTTGATCTGATGGTTCCTAATGTCAAGCGTTGGAGTTTTGGACCAGTAGGAGTGTTAGGGAGCAATTTTTTGTTTTTTCCTGTGTCGTATCTGTGTACGTCTGTTGAAAGCTGCTGTCAACGATGTGAATTTCTCCACTGTGAGATAAATAAAGGCATATCTTATCTTATCTTATCTTATCTTATTACACAAAGACAGAAAACAATAAAGAAGAAGACTGCAAGGTAGAAAACACAGAACCAATACCAATCCCTAACAGAGACAGTACAGAAATGATGGATGTAAGCGCCGATCAGTTCAACAACAAAGTGCCTAAATCTGCATCCTTTCTAACAGCCAGCAGGAGGCGACTCCTCTGGGTACATTAAGAATTCTATGAGAAAATGACCCTACTTCTCCCTTGATTTGTTACCTCAATAAGCATTTACCTGTTGAGTTCATAGTCTTGATGCATAATTTCAAGTCTCCTTTTACTCAGCATGATGTTGATTTTGTAGATTCTGGTCCCCTTTACAGTAAAATAGACGATGACGTTGGGTATGTTGTAGGGCGGGGCTAACTTGTGATTGACAGGTTTGCAACCATTTTGCTGTATGCAGTCTCAGATCCACCAGTCGTTAGATTTGTTATATTTGGTTTCAAAAGAGCAAGATCGTGACAGACAAATTCCAGAGTGAAGTCAACAAACCAATGCATTTCAACACAGTCTACGATCTCCAGACTTTGGACTTTGATGCGTGTTTCTGCGAATAACCTGCAGCATCAAGAATGTCTCTCCGTCAAGAGCTCTGATGCAGACTTTTTGACACTATTGTGCACCTTGTCTGTGCATATCTACAGACTGTCTTGACAGACCTGACCAGAATTTATGGTGAAACGGGTGAAAAGCGTTTCCCCATACGCAATCACTGGGAAAGTTTCATTTATTACAGTTTGATCTGTTTGGTTAGAAGAGTAGTGGCATGTTGCACAGATCTCACTGAATGTAGAAAGTAACAATATTCAACAGGGTTTTTTTTATATAAGTGGGAAAATACTGATATTGAACCGATAAGTAAACAAATACTGATATTGCGCTCACTCTTGTATATATAAAAAGAAATTGATATTGTACAGAGTTTTTTTTTTGTACAAAATAATCATAAAAAACATACAACAAACTGACGGTTTTCAGAGAATGTGCCAGAGGAACTCCACATTTAAAAACAATTTCAAAAAATGTAAACAATAAAGCGATCAAAAACCTGACTTGCTATTGTTTTATGTGAACAAAAGGGGTTTCAATATTTAGATTTAGTATACACACAGAGTTTTTGGGTAAAAAATTTGACTGTGTTGCAAGAAACTAAAACACTTAAGTAGTATTTGACATCATTTTTGTTGCAGACTTTACCTGTTTTTTGCTACACAAAAAGCGTGACATCCAACTGCATACGTGTTGTTGATCGTATGTGTACCTGTAAGTGCTAACAGCGCCGCATGGCCGGTACTAAAATAACACAGTCCGCTCTCCTGTAGCATTATAAGCCATATTTTTGCTGCTGGCAAGTACTTAATCTGCTCTCCATCTCAACACAAGTGTGTTACAAGCACACAAACACACACACACAGCTGATTGCCAGAAGCCCATTTAAAGACTGATGTCCCTCAGCCTCGCCGCAGGCACAGCTCCAGGTTGATTACTGCTGAGTGCCGAACGGCTCAGGCATGACTGACTTTCTGGCACACAGACGCTTTGATCAACTTACAATTTTGCAACCAGATGATGGGTTTCATCTTGAGTGTTTAGAGAGTTGTGGGGCTTTTGAGACGATGCCAAACTTGCGAGAGGCGTCAACGAGACATTAAGACTTTTTACTCCGATATGATGTGATTGGATAACTTCTGATCGGCGCTGATTAAAACACTTTGATCGCTGCATCTGATGCAGGCATGAATAGACTAAGAAACTGAGCAACTGCTGTGCTGTGGCTAAATCTACTGAATCTTGTTTGTGAATGACTTTGTTTCAGTCTCCTTGGTAACTGTGCCAGACAGTGTTTGGGCTGCGGTCAGCTCGAGGCAGACTGTAATTAATAATCAGGTTAGAGGGAGAGGATATTGGAGCACTCTCGGAGCTGCTGCTGCTAACTTCCTATCTAGTGAGAAGGGACAGAGATACACACTCGCACAGGAGGACACGCAAACACACACATGTACACAGACATAATTGTTGATAGTGAGAGAGGTTTGGGAACAAGAGGCTGATAAGAGTGCTTGAAGGTGAGCCACTGGGTTGTTTCATACAATGAGGGTTAACAAGAGGCTGCAGCAATCTCAGCATGATGGGAACACACTCAACCACAAGCAAGCTAGTGTTAATCAGCCAACCAACCGGCGAGTAGCTCCCTGTCAAGTGTGAGTCTGTGTGTGTGTAATTAACCAGCTCTAAGAAGTCGACTCTTGGAGAGAAGAGAGGGTCTTTTTTTCGTTTTTTTTCAACAATTTCTCTGCATTTGCAACCTCAAGAACAAATCCCGTCTTTTAAAAAACAAAAAAAAGCACCTATCAGTCACTTTGTCGTCACTTATGTTCATGTGTGTGCGCGTGTCCATGTGTGTCTTTGTTCTCAACAAGAGAAACCCCATCTGTTGGTGACACCGTCCCCATTTATGGACAATGGGATGAACCCAACGCCACCTGTATCTGTGTTATCAGCGTTATATGTGGGGGGGGATGTGCCATTTATCTTGACAGGCAGATAGCTTGATTTATGGCTTATATTGTTTGTTGTGGGTCAGACAATCTAGAACATGGAGAGATTTATTTCGGCGGTACACAAGCCCACGGGGTATTATATGATTTGATTCATATTTGCATCAACCTGATTCTGTAAATTTACCTTGTTAGAACAAATTGATTTCTGGTAGCGCTGTCAGTTTTTCTTCAAAATCCAGCCGTCCCTCTCCCACATTCAAATGTGAGGAGAAATGGATGGATAAAATTGGCAAAAATTGGAAAAATTATGGATTCAAATTTCCATTCAAAATGTATTATCCATGAGGACACCTTGAAGTCTTAAAATACTCTGTCCATTTTCTGGAATAAATATTTACACCCTTTATTGTCAGTTTGACTCATTGCATTCTGCTGTCCTCTTCAAAAACACAAGATGTCGTGATGAAGCATGTCATGCAAAAAGCATACTTAACTAATAGCAGAGAAGTAGTTTGGATTTGAGGCTATAGCAATGGATTAAAGTGGCAACTGTTCAGCCACTCACTGAGCTGCGACTAGCAACTACCAACAGCCACAGACTGTATAGAAAAGATGGTCGTCGTCTCTGAGTTTTGAAAAGTGTAGCCAATGTGAAGTGCTTTAAACCTGCATTCTTTCTAGCAGCCAGCAGGGGGCGACTCCTCTGGTTGCAAAAAGAAGTGTAGTTGTATAGAAGTGTATGAGAAAATGGTTCCACTTCTCACTTGTTTTGTTACCTCAGTGACATTTTCCTAATGAGTTGATTTTTTTCCAGTTTTTTGGCATTTTTTTTGTTCCATTTTGGATTAAATTCACCGTTCTGTTTTTTCCCCTTTTCTTGCTTTTTTTTTTCGTTGGCGTTTTGGGTTCGGCCGGTTTGGCCCTGGCGTTTCGTACAATCAAAGCTAGGAATTCTTATTTAGTCTGCAGGCAGCACAAGAGATTTTGTTTTTGCATTGTCTTGAATGAGCAGGCTTAAATAGCATTTCCAAAGCAGAAATTTCTCTTCAATTAAATGAAAGACGGAAGTCCCATCAGTCTAAAGATGTCCAGTCTTTTCATTTTACAAGCCAAACTGGGTTTCAGAGTGAAGGGTGGATCTTTACTGCAGGTAGAAGGCCATGATGAGTGGCACCAACGCTGGGAGTTGGCTGCAATACTGATCCATAATCCATAATGATCTATTAGCATTTATCTGGTGGGTTTCCTCCCTACCCAAAACAAATATGACCATGACATAACTACTCCAGCAACCCCACAGAGGATAAGCAATGGATGGATGGACATGACTACTGCCTTCACCACAAAAGGAAAAAACTGGGGGAAAACATAAATCCTTCAGCCTTCTTTGAAAATACACATTACATAAAACATCTTCTATAAATGTGTGCAAACAATGACAAATCAGTATGACGAACTGATCAGGTTTGTTCTTGTCTCAGTTTAACCAATCAGCATCGAGACTTGTATAGCAGTCTTTGAGGGCAGTTTAGAAGATATATATATATATATATATATATATTTAACCTTCAGCCAAAAAAGTGACACACACAACATTTAAACATGAGATCTGAGCAATTTGCTGTAAACAAGTTCCCAAGAAAAAAATTGGAATTTCTATAAATGTAACCTTTTGCAAAGATGGCAGCAACCAGAATATAAAAGCTCTTATAGATTTATCTTGCATCATTACAAATACTTCTTTTGTTTAGTTCCAGCAAATACAGCAGGTCAAATAACAGCCTTCAGAATGAAAATTACTATCCATTGCGCCGCTAACCCAACATTAAAGGACACTTGAAAGCCTTCAACCAATCACCAAACCGCTTACTGTGACTAACCTGTTCTCTCATCACATATGTCCACATTCACAACTTAAACGGGTTTCTCCTTTTAAAGCTTAAATCAAATATCTAAGGCTGAAGGAAGTCAGTGTCGCACACAATTTACAACACACAGCATAAGGAACACAACCTTTTCTGTAACTGAGTGTGACAGTGGTCTTTAACAAAGTGGTTTATACTTACAAATACAAATTTAGATGATTCATTCAGCCAAAATTTCTGTACATAAAAGAAGAATAATGCAATGATGATAACTATGAAGTCAGCAGGACAGATAAACCTTTGAAATACACTCACTGCATGCTAGCGGCGACGGAGTTTATAGGTTTTCAATTATTAAAACACTAATTACAGCTGTTTGGATGAAAATAATTGTCTGTCAAAACAGGTGTTACGAGCTTAATGTGAAAAACACAACCTTTTAGAAGCTTATTCACAGATTTCAGAGAGACTCAGGTCACATTGACAGAAGTATGATGTGCTGCAGACGTAGAAGAGACGGGAAATTACTGAAACAAGTTGGCTGAAGCTGAAAAATTCCAGGTGCAGCACAGTTTTAGCATCAGTATCATCGTCATCAACTACATTGTTTTTGGAATTTACTTGTTTGCTTTGTAAGCATTAGATAGGCAAGTCCAAATCCTGCTTATTTACTTTGAGAACATTGTGGTTTTTATATGCTAGAATAAAAATCACAAGTGCAACAAGGTTCAGCACCATGGATTAGCATTGCCATCTTGAAACTGCAATGTACTGATAACGGTCTAAAACACTCAGATTGAGATTTTGAGAGTTTCATACACAACAAACCTGACAAACTCATACTGTCAGCTTGCAGAATGGAGCTTTTTGTATAGATATCCGTTTTCAGGATCAGTTTGCAGTTTGAGCACGTATGGCTAAATTACTCCAAAATTACAGCTTGCCACTGTGTAGCGTAGAGCAGTTTTACAGTGTTTGAGCTAAGTTGTAGGTGAGCTGGTGTGCTTGAGCTGCAGTAAGTGGCGGAGGATGGAGGAAGTGACTTCATAGAGCTGGACATGGTAGAAGAAGCAACAGTGTGGAGTTACATTTAAGACTTTTAAGGGCAGGAAGGGATTATTTTCATGGAATAAACTTCTGAATATGTAATTTTATTCAGCAGACATGAGATTTTTGGGGTGTAATCATGACCAGAAAAGGGAGTTAAAGGGCTTCCAGAATTTACACAAGAAATTGTTAATTAGCCTGAAACCGCATTTCAAAATGTAAATGATTGAATCATCTGATAAATGTCACGGCTGTCCCCTGTAGTAGCAGATTTTCTTTCGTTTTGGTGATTTGGTAGTGGTATTATTTGCTACTGGAGCTCAACCCCATTCTGTGTTATTGCAAGATTGTCCTCCCATAAAAGCAACCCTATGGGCAGCTTAGTGCGATCCATAGTTACATTTCATTTTGACAGCTTGTAATTTGATGGGAGCACGGGAGGACGTGATGTGGTGCAGTTATAATACCAACGCTGCATATGGGAGGAGGTCAGGGTGGATGGGCGGGTCAAAGTGAATTGGAGGATATAATCAATCGTCTCGAGCTGCGGCGAATGGGGCGTTTCGAATGGAGAAAGAACCAGGGACTTTATAGATCTGCACGTTCTAGAGAAAGCAGTGGTGTAGAGTTGCATCGAAGCCATTTCAAGGCAGAATTTTTGTGAAAAAAAAGTCTACATATGTAACTTACGTGGAGATACACAGATTTTCAGGGGTTTAATCAGGGACTGCAGTAGTACTTTAAAAGTTCTCATATTAACACGTTGTTAATCCTCTATTTTACACATATAGAAATAAAAGCACTTTTTGTGTAATGGGCATTTACTATTGGAGCTACAGAACGCTGAACACCTCCTCTACGGACCATATTCTGTTATCTTGCAGGATTTATTATTAACTGTCTACTTAGTTGGTCTCTCTGAACCTATGACAGTGAGGTGGTCTTTCTTCTTTCCTGTGGTAGGCTGTATTTGGTGACCAAAACATGTTGACTGCATGCACCATCTCAGAAAAAAGCAGCCGTCATTTTGATGTTTCATCTTTTGCACACTTGAGTAACTCCAAACCAAACCCAGGTGCTACTCCCAGTGTTTGTGGTAAACTGGTCCTGGCCACATTTTCTGGCAAAGAAATATTTTTTAAAATTGTTTGTCAAAATGCTTGAGTTGTATTTCTCTTTCATAATACCTGTTCTCTTTCTCCAGCAAACACAACATCAAGGCTGCCTGTTAACAAAGCTGTTTGTCCTTTGCTCAGCCCAGCGTGAATCTTCACCTCTTTACATTATTTAAAGCACTAAGGTATTCCTCCGCCGCCCCTTTCTTCTCCTCTTCCTTTATTTTTTTTTTTTACTTTTTTCTTCCCTCTACTTGCCTTTCATCTACTCTCCTGATCTCTTATGTCTACACTCTCTGAGACTTTCATGTCTTCACACTCCTCTCCTTGTCTTGCCTCATCTTTTGCTCTCATCTATTTTTTTTCTCTCTCTCTTCTGTTTCACTTTCCTCACCTGTTCTCTCCTCCCTCTTCTCTCCACTCCTTGTCTGACTTCTCTTCCTCTTCTTCCTCCATCGTCTCCTTCCCGCCATTCCCTTCCTCTCGCCTCCCCTCCCTTAATCCTCCTCCTCCTCCTCCTCCCGCCCTCACCCCTCCTCTCACCACCTCGGCTCACCCTCTGATGATTGCCGAGCACATTTCATTTGACATAAAGACAAAGGGCTGAGTACACATGTGGTTTCTCCTGTGTAATATGAAATATTAATGCGGGCATAATTTGGCTCCCTGGATGAGGGGTGGAGGTGGGGGTGGCGGGCTCTTTATAATCACCAGTGACTGCCGTTTCCTTCCCCAAAGGATGGTAAGGCTGTCAGGAAGGATTGAGAAACAGTGAAGATAACAACAACAGAACGCTTACTGTTGGCGGCTACTGTGGCCTATTTCTGTCTTGGTGTTTAATGGTTATATTGGCTCATTGCCCGAGTTACTGAGGCAGCTCTCCCTGTCAGGCTTTTCAAAGTTAAAGGTGCTATATGCAGCATTTTCAGCCATCAGTGGTCATGCTCAAATTAGTTGTGATAGACGGGGATAATTACCATAAACAATTGGTGCTCTGTCTTGCGCACCAGTCGTATTGCTGCTCCTGCGTGTCACATCTGTCCCAAACTACTTTCTTTTCGTTCTTTATTCCTTCCCCTTGCTCCATTTGTTTTCATTTTTACCTTCCTGCAGTCCTGGAGCAGCTCATCTATCCATGCCTTACTTATTCTCTCCTATATTTCTGTGAGGCACAGTTCTGTAATGAGACAGCGAAAACATCATAGCTAAGAGTGGTGGAAAGTTTTTAAGTGTACTTGCTTCTGTGTTTAGGTATAACTTCTGTACCTCGACATTTTAACAGGAAATAATATACATTTAACTCCATGGGACTCCAGACTTGTGATGGTGTCTTGTAGTGTCTGACTACAGGATGTTGGCATCGGATTCTTTGGGTAGGGTTGAGACAGCGATGTTAAAAATATCTTCCAATACAAGTTATAATTACCTGCTAAAAATATAATCATTCACCTAATCCAACTATAACAATAATAAACCGGATTACTTATAGTTACCTTGACCTCAGTACCAAATATTCAAATAAATACAAAAAGAAAGAAACATTAATATAAGTTTTAATGTAGTCAGTAATGTGTATGGAGGTGCACTGGGAGGTTGCAAACTTTCTGCGACCTACTTTGATTTGAGTGACAATCTGAGAAAGTGAATTAGAAACTAAGGGAGCTGTTGCCCTTTCTTCTGCATCCTAATTACAAAACAGTAACATTACTACTCCCCACCATTGTTGTTGGGTCCTGTGGGTTGCAGGGTTGGGACCACCAAGGCTCAGGCTTGTTACAGCAATCCAACCAGATTGGCATCACGTGGCAGGTTTGGAGGCCAGATGAACACCTTTTACAATAAAGTCATGGTCGATTTAAAATAGAGAACCGAAAATAAGTGATTACATAAGTATTCGCCCCCCTTTAAAGTGATTCACCTAATTCAACACATGTGCAGCCAATTGGGGCTAAAAGTCACACAAATAGCAAAATGGAGATCATCTGAGTGCCAAGTGATTGTAGCACAAAGACACCTGTATCTGGAAGGTCCCGCCACTGGTGGATCAGTGCGACTGGACGTAACGACACCATGAGGACAAAAGAACACTCAAAGCAACTCTGTGAAAAGGTTACGGAGAAGCATAGATCACACAACTGTTTGCGGTGATGCACTGCTGTTATCTCCTTATCACTGCAATAATCACTGTATTCAAACCAAGGATTACAATAACGCACCATGCACTTTACAACCACTGCCGCTGTCGTTTTAGGTATGCTTCTTTATTATTATAGCTGCCCTTGACCACGGGTCAACTATAGAGTAATCGGCCCCATCTGTGTGTCCGTCTATCTGTGAACAGTCTCTAGCTTGAGTGCTAAGGTCTCACAGGTTGATATTTTACAGGTGAGCTAGGAATGGCCTCTCCTCAGAATGATTCAATTTTGGGGTCAATCAGTGCAAAAATAGCTCCGCTATAGGTCAAAGGTCATATTTTCAAAAATGCCGTACACCTTCAAAAGGGCGGAAGTTAGATTTATGGTGTTTGGTGCAGATAAGCGGCCATGTTGGGGCTTTCCGTTGGTGATGTTACATTGGACCTCGGATGATATTTCAAGTTCAAACTTAAGGTCATACATTTTGACTGCACTATAACTTGAAAATGGCGCGAGATAGACACGTTGTTAGTATCGGAAACCGTATATAGGCTTCCCACTGGGGATGTGACATTGTAATATTGGGTGATATTTCAAGGTCAAACCCAAGGTCAACAAAAACTTGATATTGCCACTAGATTTTAAATAACATGTAATATATACGTGGATAGCACCCATTTAACCTCGGACAATGAGCCAACCATGATTAGTGAAAGAAAACACCTATTTTGTGGTAAATTGGATGGAATAATGGTTCACTGGGGCTCAGTGCAATTATGGCCCGCAGGGGCACCTACATCCATCTACTGAGGGGCCTCCAGTTTAGAATTGCTCTTTTTTTTTTCTTAAATTGTGTCTTTTGGTTAATAGCAAAGGAAGAATTTCATTGTACAGTGCTGCTGTCTAGCTTTCTGTGTACATGACAATAAATGGTTAGAATCCTGAATCTTACAAAATATAGTCAAGAACATTTCCAAGTCACTGAGTATCCCTGGAGTGCAGTTGAATCCATCATTCAGAAATAGAAGGAATACGGCACATGTGTAAATGACTAGATGAGGTTGTCCTCAAAAACCAAGTGACTGTGCAAGAAAGTGACTAGTAAGGGAGGCCACCAAGACAGCTATGACTCGTCTGAAGGAGTTCCAAGCTAAAGATCCCAAGGGGGTTAATACTTTTTATAGATTCTGCATAGGTTCATGTAAACAGCATCCTCTTTACACATGTAGCAGCACAATATCCCCTCTTGTTTTAAGAAAGTTCATCAACTCTCGAGATACATTTCTGCTCTTTTAACCCCTAAATGCCTTTCTATTACTGGATAGCACAGCCCACAATGGGTTTATTTTTTCTGCTAAAAACAAGTTTAATATAATCTTTGAGATTGAACCAAAAAAGAAGAGACGAACACAACAATGAGCTGAAAGATGCTAAACTGCTCCGTCGAGCCGAGGGGATCTGCAGAGTGGAGCGATAATTCTCTGTGGGTTTATCAACATTAGCGACTCCTTTCACATCAGTCGTTTGACTTTGGTTAATGTGAAAAGGTTATTAATTATTAATCTGATTTACAAAAGCAGCAGCACTAACTAGCTTCTGCCGCTACTTTCGCGGGGAGACTCGCACAATGTCAATCACATGTTGGAATGTGTGCGTTGCAGTCGTCCTTTGAGTGATTGAATGCGTCAAATGGAAGCAGGTGAGGGAGCATCGTCTCACAATGTGTGACCTGCACTACTGCTTATCTGAAGCAGCGTTTTCCATACTATTAGTCATGCATTCATCTCTGTGTAACACAAAACTTTAGCATCAAAGCCAAGCGTGCACACACTCGCACACATTTTTTTTTTTTTCTTCTCATGGGAACCGGCCTTTTGCTTCTTCTTCTTCTTCTTCTCTCCCTCTTAAACACACCCTCACACTGGGTGACACACAGACAAGGTCACAATTTGTCTTTCACATGTTTAATTCTCTCTATATAATTTTTTTGTCTTTCTCCCTCTCTTCTCTTTCACGCACAAAATTGCCGACACACATTTCTCACATAGCGCATAAACACACACACACACACACACACACGCTCACACATAGGCTACAGTTGCATCACTAGTGAATTACCATGCCGTTCCGCGTTATTAAACATGACACTCGGCCCAGATAATGGAGCCTTTCTTCATCTCAATTTGGAAGGCTAATCTTATTGCTTTGATTAGCAGCAGCCCCATTTGCATATCAAGGCCTCCCTTCCTTTAATTCCTCCATCGCAAATCCCCTCTTTATAGCTGTAGATAAAAGGAATCTATCTATATGTATCTTTCTTTAGAATCTTTTCTTCCTTCTCCCCCCTCTTGTTCTTCGTTAACTACTTGTTCATTTGTTCATATTCTTGTTTTTTCTTCCCTTGTACTTCGTATTCATCATCGGCTCTTTATTTCTCTCCTTCTGCATATTGAAAGATGCCTATCATACAGCGAGAAGGGGAGGCGAAAGTAGAGTGTGACTTCATTGACATGTGAACGGGTGTTGGGGTCATTGACAGCAATCCGAGTTACTTATTATCCAGTTGCGCTTCACACTCGGGGAAACTGGAGATCAGGTAAAAAAAAAAAAAAGTTTCAGCAAAAGTCTGAATTACAGCCACCATTAAAATGTAACCGCAGCTTTACGACACTGACAATAAACTCAACTGACAGCTGTACTTTGCTCACAATTCGCTATGAAGTGGGATTAAGTTCGACCTTGAGACAATTAAAAATAATCCATAGAGAATAGATATAAAAGAATAACATAAAGAATGATTCCCGGATGTTCTTCGTAAAATTCAGTTCTGGTAACAGACGGTTGCAATTTCTCACGAGATGACAATTTATACTTACATACTGAATGACTAAGATAATTCCCCACATACTGTAGGTTTATGTCGTGTGTGGTCCCACAGGAGTAAATCTAAAGTTACACCCTATAATGTTAAGTGTATAATAAACTATATGCCAAAAAGATTTCTCTCTTTCTTGGAACTAAGATTATGTGAATTTCACCTCAAATTTATGTGAAAAATGGTGGAATTGTTGACATTTAAACCACTTTTCCACCACAAACAATGCTATTAATTTAGAGTTTGGGTTAAAAGAGAACACCTACATTGTCATGAGGTTGTGAAAGGATCATAGTAAGAAGAAAATTTGAAAACGGGTACCAAACAGAGGTGTATAAAAGTGTAATGATTCGTCAACCCATCCATCCACCCCGACCTCCTCCCATATGCAGTGTTGGTGTTGTAACCACATCACATCATGTCTTCCTTTGCTCTAGTCATAATTATGAGAGAGGGAGAGCTGTCAACATGAAATGTAACTCTGAATTATAACACCCTTCAATGGGGCTGTTTTTAACGGACTGTCTTGTAATACCGTGAAATTAGGTTGTGATTCAATAGCATGTAATACTACTGTCAGAATCATTAAATATTACAACAAAGATACTTTTCATCATTTCACAATTTGCTATTATAGGAGACAAGCATGTGTCATTTACGAGTTGATTCAATAATGTAATAACGCGTCTTAACATGTGATCTTTAAACTCTTAAAGTCCGTGAGCAAACCCCTAAAAATGCCACATGTGCTCATTAAAATCACATATTTAAGAAGTTTATTCCATTAAAATAATCCCTTAATGTCCTAAAATGGCTTTGAAGCAAGTCTACATCATTGCTTCCTCTAGAATGAGCAAATCTAGAAAGTCCCTGCCTCTTTCTTCATGCACACCAGCTCACCTGCAAAACTATTCTGTAAAACTATACTCAGCCAAACACGATTCTGAAGGAGAATAATGATACAGAGAGTCCCACCCTGCAAGCTGAAAGGATCGGTCCCTTATGTTTATTACATATAAAACCCGAGAAATCTGGATCAGTGTTTTGGAAGTCGTCATTGGTACACTGAAGTTACAAGGTGGAAATGTTCAGCCATGGCACTGACTGCTTATTTTACTGCTGATATGTGTTCCAGCATGGGAAAAACACCAAAGAGACTTTAAAAGATGGTCTTTAAAACTAGATTTAGTATTGGTAGTCGTCATCAATCCTCCCACCCGCTCCTCTCATAGAAGAATTCTGTTTTGTTACTCAAAGGAAGTGTCAATACCACTGGACAGGCATGCTCTGTTACGACTAAAGGTCATGCTTTTAGAGTTTACAGCGCAGTACGCTGCAGTATGGACGCTGTCAAATGTAGCGGGGAAGTGGAAAATCATGCAGTAAAATACAAGTTCCGCAAAACTGTGCTCCAGTCCCGTATTTACCATAGATGCTGCTGCTTTAAGTGAGACCATTAATCAACATGAGTGACACATATTAGCGCTGACCTTGCTTCCTGCTCTACGCGTAAATTGATTCAACTGTGCATTTAGAGCAAAATACAAGAGAGAGGAACACAAGACCGATGCGGTATCTTAAGGTGAAGACGTGTGCATAACAAAGTCATTCAGTAGCCTGGAGATTAGGCAGAAAATGCTGCATCATCAAGTTTTTTTTTTTTTTTCTTCCGCGAGGTCAAATTCAGGGCCATCCCCGTGTCCAATGTCGCATGACGTCGTATGACACATTCACTCAGCTGATGGAAAAATTATAAAGCGTCTGCAGCTGCTGGGGGGGATTGCATGTTAAATCTGAGGAGAAATATTTTTTAAAAGCTGCATTTGTGCACTTCAGCACACTGATCTCCTTTGAGTGAGTGTGTGCGAGAGCGAGGGAGGACAGAGAGGCACAGTAAAAACCCAGAGAAAGAGATAGTGGGTGTCTTTTATAGGATGTTGGCCAATATGATGTTTTATGTATCTATAAAGAGCTCCAAGGCCATGTTGACTTTTCATGGTTTAGAAATGCTATCAGCGGTCTGTGAAAATGGCTGCATTGTGTGA
This sequence comes from Stegastes partitus, assembly GCF_000690725.1. Taxonomy (NCBI): domain Eukaryota; kingdom Metazoa; phylum Chordata; class Actinopteri; family Pomacentridae; genus Stegastes; species Stegastes partitus. The sequence continues at coordinate 24,968 of NW_007579037.1, read as the reverse complement.
GATCGAAGTTAAGTGCAGCATCAAAAGCTTTTACCTATTCACAGTTTGTCAAAATTGAAAGCCTGAGGTGCTTCAGTCATATAGTCACCTTAATGGACAATTTTCAGTCACCAGTGTGTGCAACCAACATTTTATTGTAATTGTGTTAACAGTGTGGCCATGTACTTTTCTCGTAAAGGAAAATTTAAGGAGTGCTTGTTTTTGCCACTGGTTTGCTGTTTTTATTCATTTTTCTGCCACACATTTGCCACAAACCTTTCACTTATTTGTGGGAAATAAAATTATTCCAGGAAACAAACACAGTACATTTGTGTTAATCACATGAAGGCACATATGCTTTTTATACCGAAAACTAGAAAATATTTTAAGGCAAACTTTAAAATGTGTTTTCCAGACATTAATACACAAAAGCACAAATGTATATTTAACTGCTGGGACACTGAAAATACTAAACTAAATACGTTTCAGAAAATATCACTTCTGCTTTATCAGTTTCTTCTTTAACAAGTACTCAAAGTTGCAACCTTTCATGACAGCTTCAATATGTTTTCACATTTCGACTCACGTATTTGATCAGACTATTTGAGCCACTTGTCCAATATTGCAGAGTCTTAATCAACGATATGACGAGAAATAACAGTGAAAATTTGAGACTTTAATCTTTAGTAGTTCCTCAGATATCGTCGTTCAAACACAGCCTCAAATTTGAATATGAAAAATCATGATCATAGTGTGCAATTAAAAAACATATAAAATCTCCGAAAGTATATGAAAAATCAAGCTAAAATATCTCAAATACCATTGTGAGTATTCATA